>NC_066587.1:17310057-17385057 GCF_905475345.1 Vespula vulgaris
CGTAGATAGATGTCTACTCTCAATCTTTGTAAAATATCCTTGTAAAAGACGATTAATTGTAAGAGATAACAAGTGTGGAAGGTAAAAGCTAAATGAAACAGGACGCTCACGGCAACGAGTAGATTGTTCCTGATTCGACAATCTCGCATATTAGTTTCTCGGGGGGGTTACTCCTTTCTGTATACTCTAACAACAAACGATCTATATATAATTCCATACTAGCTAGGTGAGTTAGCGAAATGGTTAAACCAATCCAATGGAACTTTCGCGTGTGTCAACTCGTTCCTGTATTTGCTTAAAGCTCGACCAATATCAAAACAGTACATTTCTACTCAAACTTGGTATTGTGAACACAACCTAACGAAAACAAACATAACGGTAAGAAAGATCGATCCTATTTGAGAGATCTTTCGCCAACTATTCCTTCTATCTCTCTCTCTCTCTCTTACAATCCAAATTAATTTTGATAGAAATCCTTTACGCCCATACAATTCCTATGAAAATTTTCACGTGTTTTCGAAAAATTTATATAGACTAAATCGAATCGTTCTTTCTCTCTCTCTCTCTCTTTCTCTTTCTTCCTTTCTCTTTTTTGCATTCAAAGATTTATAATCTTGCACATACTCCCGACGAACTTTCTACTTTTTTTCTTCTTTTTTTTCTTTCTACTTTTTTTCGCAGCCGGTATATTAGGTCTCGGGCTCTCCTGACTTTTATGATCAGTCATCCTTTCCCCGGCAAATGTAGCGATACTAAGTACTTTCATCGCTTCTCTTTTTCCCTCTCTCTCTCTCTCTCTATCCTTCTTTTTTTTTCTTTTTCTTAGAACCTTCAACCTACCCCCTTCCCCTAGACTTTTATACCTCGACCTTAATATATGGAACGATTATTCTTCAGTGTTATCTACGAAACTTTTCGAAAAGAATTCCATTACACTCGATGGCCGTTCGATGTTCCGAAACGAAAGAAGTAAGAAAGGAAAGAAAGAAGAAAGGAAGGAAGGAAGGAAGGAAGGAAGGAAGGAAGGAAGGAAGGAAGGAAATGCGACAACTCCCTGTCCATCCTTTCGTAATTACGATCCCTCTAAAATTTCCGCTTGGGAGTTTATTAAGATATCGTGGGGGTTGTGGCCCCGATATCGACTTATTATTTTAACGAGGACGGTGTGGTACCTCGTTTCCGATCGAAATTTAATACTCATCGATTTCGTCGTTAAAATGAGGATCGACTTGGCTCATCCGATAAGTAAGAAATTTATCCGCTAAGATATTTTATAGATATATTCCTGGGTCAAAGATCATCGATTCGTTTTACCACTACTCTCATTTTTTCAAAGAAAATTCTTTTCTTGTTACAACAACAACAACAACAACAACAACAACAACAACAACAACAACAACAACAGCAACAACAACAACACGACGTCAACACGATGAACGAATACTCTTTTATGAACGAACTTAACGATGCACGACTTTTTAGAAAAGTTTAAAAAAAATAAAAAGATAAAAAGAAGATATATATATATTTTATCAAAGCCGTACATTCACTTTGTAATCTTTTTTAAAAAAAGGAAACATAGCTTTTGTCTTGTATCTCCATCGATCCTCTTATTAAGACGTTAGACGCGAGAACAACTCGGGATGAAGTAAAAACGAGATAGAAAGAGACAGACGAATAGACAGAGAGAGAGAGAGAGAGAGAGAGAGAGAGAGAGAGAGAGAGAGAGAGAGAGAAATAGAGAGAGAGATGGAGTAATAGAAAGACAGAAAGATAGAATATTCGCGATGTAATTGCATACAGGGCTGGCATACAATTATTCCAAGTTTTAATGACGGGATCCTCGCAAGAGCCGGCGCCAGAAGAGAATATTTTTTATCATTTCCTTTAGATAAAAGACAGAGAGCTTTAACGAGACACAGTTAACAATTGTAAAACCTGGAACAGAGCTGACCGACCGAGTTCGAGCCGTATGCTCGAGCTTTTGCGGCTTGAAATTAAATTTCAAAACTTTAGACTTGCGAAAAATGATTCGTTCTCGGTCCATCGTATTCAAACGCGCGCAACCCGACACGTTTTCAATTACGTTACCTGTCCTGCGCAAGTATTCCGCTCGAAATTCTACTCCTCTTACACCTCCTTTACCTCCTCCTCCTCCTCCTCCTCCTCCTCCACCTCCTCCTCCCCATCATTCTATTCTTTCCTCCTACTCTTGATTATCCTCCGACGTTCGTGACTCCGTTATTACTCATTAACGCGCGATATGCAATTACGTTAAAGAGAGAAACTATCAACCGGACTCGTCGAGTAGCGTGGAATTGCAAGTAATGAACCATTTTCTTCGAAAATGCGATTCTTTGTCGTACGACAGTTTCTAATTATAATGAATTAAATGGTGCATTTTATAAATCACTGATAGTCCTCTTGAAATTTCAACGCTCGGTTTAATTTTAACGAGCAAGGCTGCTCGATCAATTCGTTTGTATAAAAGGACGAGTATGTAACAGGATCTTTTTTGTGCTCCTACGAAAATTATCCTTTCTTTTCTTTCTTTTTCTCTTTTTTTTTTGTTTGTTTATAGTCAGCGTGAGAAAAAAAAAGGAAAAGGAGATAAAAAGAAACGAAAATATGATAAGACGTCCGAAGGAATAAGGGTGCTCGCGGGGAAAAAAACATTTTTTCTTCCCGTCTACCCGCATATTTTCAGTTGTTCTCATTTAAATAATTCACTTTGTATAGATTCAAGACTCTTTTGTTTCTCGAAACATGGATCGAGAACATCTTTCTATCGTTCCTCTACATCTCTTCGAAAATGCATTCGATACACGAAGGCGACGAAGTTTCCTCTCGTGGAAAATTGTATCTCAACGAGGTCGAAAGTCAACGTCATATATACATACATACATACATACATACATACATACATAGGTAGGTAGATAGGTAGGTAGGTAGGTAGGTAGGTTGGTAGGTAGGTAGGTAGGTAGGTAGGTTGGTAGGTAGGTAGGTAGGTAGGTAGGTAGGTAGGTAGATAGGTAGATAGAAGTAGTGGCCCACCACCGATCTTTAATCTCATTTTCTTCAAAAAAGGTAGCTTTGGATATTATATTCCATACACATCCTTAAACATGACCGCCCGTAGTCCAACGTTATATCATGTATTATGCATTTGCTATTCCGTGTAGCGTATTGGCGCGCGTGCACGTCCGCATGCTACCGTGTACTCTCTCTTTCTCTCTCTTTCTCTTTTAGATGATGCGATGACACGAACACGGCAAAGTATTCTCTTCGGGTCTACTTTGTGTCTAACGTGTATTTGCTTGCAGAAAGAGAGAGAGAGAGAGAGAGAGAGAGAAAGAGAAAAAGAGAGATTCTTGCTTGAAAATTCACTACTATTACTTAACATCCTCCTTCAGGCCCATTCCCACTGCACGATTTCATTCCAAAAATTCTCTTCTTCATTTATCGGTCTGTTAAAAAGAAACAACCGTGAAAATTAGGATGAGACAGAGATCTTTTCTTTTTTAATATTTAGATCGTATTAATGGTAATTTTTTTCTTCATTTTTTTTCATTTCTTTTTTTTTTCGTTTTTATACACCACCTTCGTCTTTTTTTCCCTTTCTCGTTTTTTGCCCTCACCCTCAGTTTTTTTACTTAGCAGAGAGTAACTTTGAGATTATAGAAACGGGATCGAGTAAAACGAGGAAGAAAAAGAGGTATCACGAGAGGTTTCACTTGGAGAGAACGTCAAAGTTTCCGTCGATAGAGGACTGTTTCTCTTTCGCGACTTTTCTCCTCTCATTAACCACGCGTTAATTACTTTACGCTTTTAACGTGACCGATGAGAGAAACTTCGAGTGCAGTCTTTGCGATAAAGGACATTCGGCAGCGCATTCGCTCTTAATTTATTTTTATATTTTTTACCTTTTTTTTTCCTCGCTAACTTTCCTCTCTCTCTCTCTCTCTCTCTCTCTCTCTCTCTCTCTCTCTCTCTTTAAGTATCGTTATTCGTAATATAGAGAGATACGTAGATAAGTTCCGTTTTTTTTGTTTTCCATGTGCATCGAATTGCACACTACCACTTGCTCATAGAAATATAGGGATGGGGGAAAGGTAAAAGAAGGGAGGGGGAAAAGAAAAAAAAAGGACAAAAGATAATAAAGAGAAAAAACTCGAACGAGCATTTATAAATTCTACCGCATGCAAAACGTTCAAATATATATATATGTTTTTTAAACTACCATACTATACAGATACATATACCATACCTACGCACGTACGCATATACGCATACGCATACAATCAAACACATTCATACAGTTACCTATACATATATATGTGTGTGTGTGTGTGTATAGCTATATAGTTATAAAAAGGGTCGATTAATGTATCGATTCTTTTCATTTGTATATACAATGCATTCGTGTTCGCGCAAAGTAAAACAGAAATTCCGTGAGAATGTATTGTTTCAATCTATTCGCTACGGTACTTTGTCCATTATCTTCCCACGCCATTGAAGAGGCGTACAATCGTTCCTGCGTGCATGTTATGCGATCATTTAATGATTAATCGCATCATCTTTTTGATATAACAACTGGACGTATCGCGGCGTGTTGAAACGCATTTCTCTCTCTCTCTCTCTCTCTTTCTATCTGTCTTTCTCTCTCTATCTGTCTCCCTATATCTCTCTATCTCTCTATCTCCCTCTCTCTCTTTCTCTTTCTCTTTCGATGTGCAAACTAACCGCAGAATTAGCATACACAGCGAACGGAAAATAATTGCCCTCTAATGACACGCAATCGCATAGCAAAATAGCGGTATTTCGATGATCCCGAGATATTTGGTAAATCGATATGTACGGCCGAGCGTGATCATCTTCTAATCTCGATCGTTCGGAGTATGAAAATCGGTGCGCCGATTCGAATGAACATTTACGATCGATTGCGCATATTGAAACAATAATAATTATTATTATAATTATAATAAAACAAAAAAAAATAAACGAACGAACAAACAAATAAACAAACAAAGAAAAAAAAAGTACGCGAGCGCGACCGATACGCGAAACAACAAATTTGTTCTTTCTCTTTCCCTCGATATAATCGTCCTTCACAACGTGAATTATTTGGAAAAAAAGATGACACGATATTCCGCCGTGTGTCACCGATCGCGTTGTTCTCGCTAATTCATCGACGTGTCACCGGCAAAATATTAAATCGTATCGAATTTACGTATGTAGGTGTAGCGCGATATATATATATGTATATATATATATATATATATAGGAAGGAGATCATTTGTTTATTCGAGATGTAAAAAAGAATAAAAACAAAAAAAAAAATAATAATAAAAACTAATAAAAAAGAGAAAACGAAATGATATCAATATTTTTTTGCGTCGAAGGAACGAAAAATTAAAAAGAACACATGAATTAAAAAAGAAATAGAAAAAAGAAAGAAGAATAAAAGTACAAAGTTTCGTAACGTGATCATATTGCTCATCGTTACCCGGTAGTGTTGATTTGTCGCGAATAAGGTTGATTACCCTTCGAAATCCCTACGTTCCCCTTTACCTACCTATCCTCTGCTCATCGAAACTTCATCCTCGACACATTCGGACGTCCTCGTACATCGTCCAGGATTATCGATTAGCTGTCGGTCCATGCGGAGAGATCTCGTTACTCCGGTAATCGACTCGAATGAGAAAGACAGATAGAGAGAGAGAGACGGACAGAAACAAAGACAGAGACAGAAACAGAGACACAGAGAGAAAGAGAGAGAGAGAGAGAGAGAGAGAGCAAGAGAGACAGATGGATGAACATAGTGAGAAACAGACTGATGAATAAGGACGGAACGAAACAGACATTACGGATAACGTTCTAAATAGTCACCGACAGCACAGGGTCATTGGTATACGGGTCCGTAGAAATTTAAACGTGCAAACGGCAAATTGTATGCAACGTAGTCACGGTAGCTGATTTTCGAAGTGCTTCGAAACTCCGTAGTGTTACGGAGAAGGAAAGAGAGAGAGGACAGCAATGATATTCGGCCGTCTAGTACAACGAGAGTTTCAACGGTGCCACTTTGCAATCGTTCCTAATACCCGTCATTCCCTCGCTCTTCGTCCTTTGCACCAAACCTTAGATAAAATCAAAAAATAGCTTTGTATGATAGTTACCAACTAGTGGTCTTCTTTCTTGCTCTCTCTCTCTCTCTCTCTCTCTCTCTCTCTCTCTCTCTCTCTGTCTGTCTTTGTCTCTCTTTCTATCTTTCTCCTTTTCTCTCCCGGTAGTACGATTCTCGTAAGGCCGACCGGGCCCGAAGAGCACCCGAGGGTGCACCAAAACTTCCAAGAGAAAAGTATAAACGTGCTCGTGGAACTTTGGATACGGTCTCTTTGTTCCTCCCTTCCTCTACTGGGATTGTCTGCAAAACGATTTCTGACAAAGACTGTCTTCTCTCTCTCTCTCTCTCTCTCTCTCTCTTTCGCTTTTTCTCTTTCTATCTTTCTCTCTTTTCCACTTTGCTCTCAGAGTTCTACGACGATATCGAAAGGAAGAAGGAGAAAGAAGAGAAGGAGAACAACGACGATGACGAGGACAAGGACGAGGATGAGGACGAGGACGAGGACGAGAACGAGGACGAGGACGATGGTGCTGCACTGTCTTTCCAACGGCTATGTCCCGTAATCCCTGAGCTTTTATCTTAATTGCGTCTGGCTTCGCTTGATCTTTATTTACCGGGCAAGGCCCAACCTACGAGCATTTGCCTTTTATTAGGCGAATCTTATAGCTCGATATTAATTTCCCTCGATTCGGGATTTTCGAGTCTTAACCATTGACATTACCCCGTCCGTAAGACGACGGATCCTTAAGGTTGATACCTAAATCCAAGGAGTTGCGTGAGTATTTGCGTTTAAAGTTACGTCTTATATTAAGATTGGAAATATACCTTGCGATCGGTTGCTTGATAATTAACAGACAATTGTATGAAGGTAGCTTTGTTAATTATTTTCAAAGATTAAAATATAAATTATTTTTTATATATCTCTGATTTAATTATTTTCTCTCTCTCTCTCTTTCTATTTTATTTTTTTTCCTGTTATTAATTTTTGTTAAACACATACACACACATATATAGGTAATTACGTACGAGAAAATAAACGCCGACGAAGATTTGAAAGAAAGAACAATCGAAAAAGATCGAACCTTTTCTCTCCTCATTTCAATGATTTCTTTTCTAACGAATTACGCGATAAGGGTGGCTAGTTAAAAGACAAAGGGTTTAGAAAAAGGAAAGGGGATGAGTGGACTTTTTAACGGTCTCCAGACAGAACAATGAACGCCGCAATTCCGACTTTACACCCTAACCGTACGGACAAGCTTATACGCACGCACACAAACACACATACACACACGACATGCAAGTAGTAGTCAGTACTTTCACTTTCGCTTTACGATCGGCCGGGACGTATCCTGTAGGTCCAATTCTTCCTGTAAAGCCCACCAAGGGAAAGTTTATCATCGGCACGCGTGCGGGGATCTAATGAATTCGCCGTGAAAAAGGAGTCATTCTGGCGATAGACTTTTCACGTAGTCCGACGTAGGGAACGGGGGATCAGAAAGGGGTTGAGAAGGAGGGTGAGAGGTTAAAGGGCAAGAGAACTCGATCGAGGGAGCGCGAAGTTTTATTCTTTACACGAACAAAACCTTAAATTAGCTCTCGACGAATTCTTATCGACGATAATTCCATTGGCAGGAAGGAAATATTTTGTCTGTCCTTTTTATATCCACATTTTTTCTGATATAATAATAATGTTTATTAACTGATAAGAAACGTCTCAATTTAAATAAAAAATTAATTAATTGAAAAAAATTTGTTTTTAATCAATAACCGTTCGAAGATAATTTCTAGTAAGGTAAAAAGTAATTTATAATAATTGCATGAACAACGATACATAAATGACGCAAGTCGTAGTTAAATCATGACGCAAATCAGTAGGTAAATTTATTAAACGTTGTTACTCTTGCGAAAAAAAAATATTAGCAAATTTTATATTATTTCGTGAAAAAGTCATTCCATTTCAGTTGTTTCTCTCGCGAAAAAAATATCTCTATATTAACGTTGGTAACGTTATTAGGTCGTCGCCGCTATTTTTACCCGACTACGAATAAGGCTGTCCTTAAGGTTACACGGCTGGCAATCAAGATAACGTATGAAATAATGTATAAATCTATTCTACGGACAAAATGAGAACCGTATATATTCAGACGAGAATGTTGATTTCATTTCTGATTTCCCACGTGAATTTCACACACGGTTGACATTACAATTTCTTTGAAACCCACTGTCGACTTATATCTAATTTCTTTCTCTTTATATCTCGTTATCTAAATTATCCGTATATAGTGGTGATTGGTCACTCATTTTATTTCGTTTTAAACGCGAAACGATAATGTTGATTCTCTCTCAAAAATAAAAAATTTCTTTTTGACGATGACGAGTTAAATCGTTTACTTAGTGTTCTTTATGCGCGTGCGAACAATCTAACGTTTAATTAGCAACGGGTATATTACACAAGACAAGAATATCATTAAACAGATACAAGCGAATACGTACGTATATGTGTGCATGTCTGTGTGTATATACATAGAAACGATTAGAGAACAACGGTGAAGTTCGTTCAGAAATGTTCGCTTCCATTTTCATGACGAATTCTACTTTGTTGATTGTAACAGGAAGTGCATCCGTACTTAAGTTTTGACTCGCAGTTTCCGCGCGTTAGCTACCAACACACAAGCGTATAACCTTTTCCGACATCGTATTTGGTTAAACGATAAGATAATGAAGTGCGGATGAGTTTCGCGAGAAGAAGCTAATTAAACTATCAGCTGGGATTTACGAACGGATCGGCTGATAGAAACTGATTACGGGCTTGAATGTTTTAATTTATTGTCGATGGAGTATGCGCTTTGTGGAAAATTTGTGAGTTTACCGGTGTTGTTGGGATTGAATGAATAATCCTGTTGTCGGTAATTAACATTATGCGATGAATAATAATTATTAATATTTATGTACGTGCATATACATATGTATACATACGTATGTATATATATATATATACCGACGCGTTTCGTTATCTTTCGTAGAATGAATAAATTTATTCTCTCGTTTGTTGCATGCTCGATTATTTCTTTCTTCTCTCTTTTAATGTCTGCGTGTTTCGATCCTCTCTTTTTTTTCAAATTTTAATAACTCTTTCTCTCTCTCTCTCTCTCTCTCTCTCTCTCTCTCTCTCTTTCCCTATCGTAACGTTTGCTGATATTACAAGAACTTTCACGTAGGACCATCCAAGAGAGAACGGGGAATCTATAAAATGCTTACTCAAGTACTTCGATTCGAAGTCGCGGTTCCCGAAGAGTTATAATCTGCTTCGCGTGTCGTTCTCGCGAACTCGGCTTAGAACGTAGGACGTGCCAAGTTTGTCTCGATAGACACGGACTTCCCATACATTTAAGTTTCACATTCAAAAACACACACATATATACAACGTGCGCGCACATACATCCGCCCACATGCAACCTACAGATTCAAGCACTTTATATAAGATTCTAATAACATTTATCGCGACGACGACGACGACGACGACGACGACGACGACGACGACGACGCCTTTCCCGAGATGATAATAACAAGGAATCGTTTCGAGTTCGATCCCTTTAATTTCCTCGCTTTCGATTCGCTTATTTGCTCTACCGTGTTTGGTCTGCGGGTAACGTAGAAAGGGACGAAGTGAATGAAACGAAGGGAGAAAGGAAATGGCGGCTGGATAGGAAAGCGAGCCGAACGAGCATTGTTGAAGTTTCGAGTAATTTTGTGTTTCTATTTAAGTTACTATTTACAATGAGACGAGTTATTCTCTGCTCGGACTTCTCTCCCTCTCTCTCTTTCTCTTTCTCTGTAGTCGCTTTCAAGCGAGTAACTTAAAGAACTCTCTCTCTATCTCTCTCTCTCTCTCTCTATCTCTCTTCTCAATTGTACGGACAAGTAACGAGGATATCTCGAATGAATCTCAAACTTAAACTGACTTTCCTCGATTCTCGGAAATTACCCTTTTCGTTATGGCAGATCTCTTGCTAAATTTAGTATGATAACGGACGTCGATCGGTGTAGAAAGAGAGAAAGAGAGAGAGATAGAGAGAGAAAGAAAGAGAAACAGAGAGAGAAAGAGAGAGAAAAACAGAGAGAGAGAGAGAAGAAAAAAAGAGAGAGAGAATAATACAGGAAGAAGAAGAAAAAATAAAAGGACTACTTTATAAGGATCTTCTACGGCTCGTAAAAAAGTCGTAGAGTCTTTTTATCTTATCCATAGTGCGACGTACGAACGAATGAACGAACGAGAGAATTGAGAGAGAGAGAGAGAGAAAAAGGGGGACACTTATTAAAGTAGACAATTGGCACGAAAAAAAGAAGACAAAGGGAAAGAAAAACTTAATCCATATCCCGTTCCGGGTATCGTAGACGAGCCAGATAAGAATCTACTTCTACTTCTACCTTTCTTTTTTTTTTCTTTCCCTTACTTTTTTCTTTTCTCTCTGTTTTTTTCCCCCTTCATACTTCCTCCATTTCTTCTTCCTTCTTTTCCCTCGTCTTCCTCCTTATTCCTTATATTCTTTCTCGGTTCTTTAACCTCCTCCACCTCCTCTTCCTCCTCCTCCTCCTCCTCCTCCTCCTCCTCCTCCTCCTTCGTCCATAGAATTTTATGCGAGAACTCTCGAAATAATAAAACCCTATCGTCCATCGATCCGGCCATCGTAAAAACATGTTCGACTACGTTCTGATGATACAATTATACGGCGAGTAGTAAGAGAATGAGATAAGAATGAAAAGAAAAAGTAAAAGATTAAAAGAAGAAGAGGTAGAAGAAAGAAAGAAAGAAAGAAAGAAAAGAAAAAAAAGGAAAACGAAGACGAAGACGAAGAAGAAGAAGAAGGGAGAAAGAAAGAACGAAAGAAAAGAAGAGGAAGAAGAAGAAGAAGAAGAAGAAGAAACAAAAAAGAGAGACGAAGTAGCGTCGAAAATTCTGTTTATAAAGTGACGAGGGTACCACGAATTAAATTCGATCTCGTATGCTCCGACAATGCCATGCACGTGGCAACGTCGTCCAGGCTTTACCGAACGGATTATTCCACCCTAAATCGTGTTTTTGGTTCGAACATCGCCCTGACATTGGCATTCGCCAGTGTTAACGTCAGGGTGCTGCCGTTAGGCCAGAAAGAGAGAGAGAGAGAGAGAGAGAGAATGTGCTAAGGGGTCTGCAGAAGTAAGGTTTGGGTGGGACACCTGCGTGGGCCGATGGACCCATTCGGTCCCACCATCATCCATTCTCTCCTTACATTCTCTCTCTCTCTCTTTCTCTCTCTCTCATTCTACTTCTCGGCGCCTTTTGTTGTCTGATATTTGTTTTTTCCCTAATGCGTTACTCCGACCCAACAACTGCTCTCGGTTGTCTTTACGACACTAGAATACGAGATTGCGATTGGAACTTCGTTTCAACCGGGATTCACATCGTACGATCTACTTATATATACATATGCGTGTCCCCTTGTAATAGTATTTGTTCTGTTACACGAAGAAATCTTTTGTGATAATTGGATATGGTTATGGTCGAAACGTAAATGTGTGTGCGTATGCACGTGTGTGTGTGTGTGTTAATTGACACACAACGAGATATGAGAATAAAGACGTGATCACGAAGAAAAATCCGTTTGAATTTTATTTACGGATTAGAGGGAGTCTTTCATGCTCGTGGAAGAACAACGGAATAAGGGATTTCCTTAGATAAGGGTTCGATGATAGGGATCCAGTTTGTTCTCTCTCTCTCTCTCTCTCTCTTTCTCTCTATATCTATCTATCTTTCTCTCTTTTTGTCTCTCTTTCTCCTTCCTGTTCTCATTTTTATTTTCACCGTAATTTTCTTTTACTTTTAGTTGGTTAAACTCATAGGAAAAGTTTTCGACCATTTCTTCGACTTAACGAGTTTTTAATTTTTTCCCTCGTTAATGAGCTTTTAATTTTTCTTCCTTATTAGTTGGTCCTTATCCAAGGACCGACCAAATAAAATACTTTGTAATAGTAAAGCATTAATAGATGTTGCTCGTGATTACAACACTTATTTTAATAAATGAGAGAGAGAGAGAGAGAGAGAGAGAGAGAGAGAGAGAGAGAGAGAGAGAAAGAGAGAGACAGAATGAACCGTACTTCCCTAATTAATTTCTTTTTTCGAAATGTGTCAGTCGAAAATTGATTAACTTATTAATGTCGTTTCTTAATTAATATCTTTTATTCAACGAGCGGGTCACGTTCGCGAACGGGTCAAAGCTTTTAACTTTGAACACAATTTAACGATAAAGAAACTCCATTCTATTAATTAAATCTTTTGTCGATTTTTAGAAACACGAACTAAAGAGTACACGAGTATGTATATCCCTCGTGCTTTATGAATCGAATTAATGAAATTTGATTATTCTTATTTTTATAAGATGAAACTCGAAAAGAGATTCAAACGAAATTTTTATTCCGCGAATAAGTTTAGGGAATAAGGAAAAGAGAAAACAAAATTGGGACAGAAGAAATAAATAAAAAAAGAAAAAAAGAAAAAAGAAAGAAAGAGGAAAAAAAATAAAATCGAACGTTCACGAAGTTTACGATATGTATATAAAATTTTCGAATCGTAGCGAACAGATATCAGATAAGATATAAATACGTAGTGACGGTAAGAAGGGAAAGAAACAAGGTGTCGTACGATAAAGACGTAGAAACACTTGGAGATCTCTTTTATACCTGTATCACAGTTGTGTAATTTGCTCGGATATATAAACATGGAGAAGGAGTGGCAAGCAAACGTTCCAATTTGAATATTTGCAATTGGTTTGATCGCCGAAAAGAACGAAATGAATCTCGAGACGTTGTTAATCGAGAAGTTAATGGTTCAGGTTTTCGGTGTTGTTGATGTCGATCTTTCCCACCTCCTGGTACGGCCTCTCTAATCGAGTGGAATTCGTGTACGTGAATAAATCTTCGAACGGATCGTAAAATTGTATACCCTACCTACCTATCTACCTACGTTTTCGAACCCGAAACTTCTTAATACGAGACAACGAGCGAACGAGAGTTACAAACACACATACGAATCGCCACAAACAGAATCTCGTGCAGTCGTAAAATCCTGGATTCGTTCCAGCTTTTTAAAATCGTCTCTGCCTTTATCTTCATCTCTCTCTCTCTCTCTCTCTCTCTCTCTCCTTCTCTATTAGGCTATCTATTTCTCTCTACCTTTCTCTCTCTGTCTCTCTCTTTTTCTTTTTTATCCCTCGTTCTTCTTCAACAACCGCATCGTGAACTTACAAAGACGATTATCCGACTGATAATCAGGCCGAATATATTCCAGCTGCCGCACGTTATTGCGCGCACGGTCCGCGGAACTAACGTAGGACCGATATGAAAACGTTCGAATTTATGACTCGGCATAAATCTCTCCTCTCTAGTTACAGATAACGCCTACATAATTACTACTAACGAGTCTTGTCCTCCACGAAATAAACTGGTTACATTGTGCCCAGTCCGCAGAGGGATCTTTCTTTCTCTCTCTCTCTCTCTCTCTCTCTCTCTCCCTCTCTTCTCCCCCCCCCCCCCTCTCTCACTCTATCTCTCTCTCCATTTTCTATCTTCTTCTTTTTCCTCGTACTTTCGACCACGATTGAGTTCCCACCAGACCTCACGGATTTTAGCCCTCTTCGACATCTTTCCAAATCGTCGCTTTTTCCTTCGGGAAATTTATCGCCAAGAGTTCCACCTCGACAATTTTCCTTAGCCAGGATTTCTCTCTGTCTGTCTCTCTCTCTCCTTCTCTCTCTTTCTCTTTATTTTTTTCTTTTTACTTTTTCCTTTTTTTTCCAATTTCTTATTTTATTTCCTTACAAGAAACTTATTTTCGATCGTTCCTTCATTAACTTTTAATGCACGAAATTTTTTTCCCCCGAACTTCGCTATTCCACCTTCGCGATCGTATTCGGACGCGTTTGTATACTTTTCTTGTAAAGCGTATCTACCCTCCTAGCTTCGGAACTTTCAAAGTTATCTGACTGTGAATGTTTGGAAATGCATGACTATACTTCGAATAATAACTTTCGCCTTGGTACTGGCCTCCGACGGTATTAGAGTACAAAGTCCGCCGCTTTTAGAACTGCAAGCAAATGAAACTTTCCCTCTTTCTGGGCTTCTTCCGTTTCTTCGCTTTAATTTCGATTTACGAAACTTTTTGTTTTGTCTACGGACGAAGTTCTCTCTCTCTCTCTCTCTCTCTCTCTCTCTCTCTCTCTCTCTCTCTCTCTCTCCCTCTGTTCATATACGTACATAGTAGGTACTTTTTATATCACGAAATATATCCGACATTATTCAGCATGGAACTTTCAAAAACAGACGAGATTATTACGGTAAAAAATACTTCATCTATAATAGCAAGTAAAACTTCTCGGTAGAAATAATTTTCACGTTTTTTGCGTCGGATCTGTTTCACGTCATGGCAGACGTCATAGAAGATGTCGCAACAATTTCCAGAGACGAAAGTATCACGGAGTAGTTACATAAAATTTCAACCTTTTTCATCCATATTTCTATCATATATATATATACATTTCCTCTACATTAGAAACAACAGAAATAATCAACATTTCCGTTTTTGAAAACATCTTTTTACTAGATGTTAACGCAATACGTATATAGTCATATTGCACCAATTACCGAATCATTAATAATAACGTCTGTTACATTTTTTGCTCATATTGCTAACTATCTCATGAGCTTATATGGAATAATGGAATTAACACGTATGCACGTTAGTCTGGGAAGTCACTTTCGATTAGATAATGATACAAGAATTATCCGCTTGCTGAGCCATACTTTGTCACCACAAAAGAGAGGAAACTAAGGTAAGACGCGACGCGAGATTCCTAAAGAGCGTTTTCCGTGCGAGTACGAAGTTTACATTTTACGATACGATGCAGTCTTCTCTTAGTAGGATTAATGCCGTTTTCACGGATACGAAAGCTCTTCGATTTACGATGGCGTCGAGTAGGTTCAAGGAGGTTTCTCGGTTACCCAAACTTTCGATGGTCTTATCTAACGTAGACAAGAGAGAAAGAGAAAGAGAAAGAGAAAGAGAGAGAGAGAGAGAGAGAGAGAGAGAGAGAGAGAGAGAAAGAAAGAAAAAGACGACGAAAGAGAAGAGACAAAGTGAGATAGAGATAGACAGATAGATAATAGATAGACCGAGAAAAAGAAAGAGAGAGAGAGAGGAGGGATTGAAAGCAGAAGACAGAGAATGGCGTTGGGATTGTGCCTAATCAAACGATCGGTCGACTTCTGCTCGATCGAGAGAACGACTTTTACTCGATCAAGCAGAAAAGTTAAGACTTGGAAGAAGAACTGAGGAAGAAGAAGGGAGCAGCCACCGGCACTGAGTGATAATTTATGAGAGGGGTAGTTGGAACAGGCAGCCTAAGAAGAGACGATAGACGTGTATACGTGTATATATATATATATATATATATATATATATATATATATATATACATACATGTGTGTATATACGTTTATTATACGAATACGTAGGTATATGCATACGTAACATATACATATATATATATTATATATATATATATATATGTACTTATATATATAGCTTGGAGGCATACATCTACCGTCAGACTTTAGACGAGAATCGTGCTGATAGTGAGGGTGAGAAGGAGAAGGTTTAAGTGGATTGAGAGAGGAGGATACGTAGATGTTGCTCGTAGCACGTATCGTAAACTGCTGAAACTTTGGGAAGACTTTCGAGGGAAGTAGCATGCAGATATTATTGAAGCCCTTTAAGATTCTGGATAGACGTCTTCTATCTCTCTCTCTCTCTCTCTCTCTCTCTCTCTCTCTCTCTCTCTCTCTCTCTCTTTCTGTCTCTCTTACACATACATACACTCACTCACTTCTTCTCTCACTCTCACTTACTTCGATGTTACAAACGCTAGCTCACCGAGGGTACATGAGTTTGCGCTCCTTGCTCTCGCGACTAGATGCGCGTTGGACGTGACCCGTAGAGAATCTACGCTCCAGTTAATTTTCTTTCGCTATGCTATGCCTTCACTTTCGGAGAATATCATTTCACCGTTAGTCTCGCAAGGATAAGCAGAAGTTAAGCCTGAAGAAATCGTCTTCGAAATTTGCATCGTCAATACTCGTCGATGTAATTTATATCAATGACTTTGTCATATTCTACGATAATAATTGTTTGGGTTTATCACTCGGATACGGGAGTAGATAAATTTGTCGTTATAAAAAAAAGAAAAAAATATACATATATATGTATATATATATACGTATATACGTAAAAATATTTTAATAGAGTACGCACATCCGACAATTTTTTTTATTAAAGATCTGTCTATACTATGAATACTATATATACTAAAAAGAGACGAGAAACGAAAAGTGAGAAGGAGAGAATGAAGAAAAAGAAGAAGGAGAAGAAGAAGAATAAGACGAAAGAAAAAAAAGTTATGCAGACTTGCGTCAGTAAAACTCGTCTATATCCTCTCAAGAGGTATAGTATAGTATCAACGCTCTTAACGTTTGCTGGCCCATTTTTATAGACACTTCGTATATGGTAGTGTATCGCGTCTATACGTTTTCTAACGTCAGGGGACAAAAAAGAGAAAAGGAAAAAAGGAAAGAAAAAAAAAAGAAGAAGAAGTAGCACGCAAGAGTCGAGGTTGTCGCGATGCTGGCGAAAGCTCTCGAAGGAGACTGGAGCGTGAACTGGAAGCCACCAAGAGTGGATTCGAAAAAGTATTTTCCACGAATTCGAGCATTCCAGTGAGATCCGAAAAAGAGACGAGAAACGAAAAGTGAGAAGGAGAGAACGAAGAAGAAGAAGATAAAAAGAGAAAGGAGAGCAGAAGAAGAAGAAGACGAAGAAGCCAAGGAGGAGGATTCCGTTTTAGCTTTTCCTTTACTCATCGTTACACGTTAAAAGAAAAATAGAAAGAGAGAGAGAGAGAGAGATAGAAAACACGACCTACATATATAATATACCACAAACGTGTATCCGTTTGCATATTCTTCCAATGTTCATTTCGTTTAGATTTAAAATCAAGTTTCGTAACAAGTTTGATTTCCAAAAAGAAATAAAAGAGGACAAATCTTTCTTTTTCTCTCTTTCTCTTCTCTCTCTCTCTCTCTCTCTCTCTCTCTCTCTCTCTCTCTCTCTCTCTCTCTCTCTCTCTCTCTCTTTCTTCGTAAGGTCTATCTTAATCGACGAATTTTATACCTTTTTATTCGACTTATTCTAACAAACGTAATCATTATTTCAGAATTTTCTTAATTTTTTCTTTTTTTTTTTCTTACAGACACATCACGATATATTATACGTATATTCTACGTCGTTCTCTTTTCTTTTTCCTTTTTTTTTCTTTTTTGGTTCCTTTTTTTCCTTCTCGAAAATCAATCGGCAATTTCTTTTACTTTTCTTTCTTTCTTTTTTTTCTTTTTTCCGTTACGATTCATCCAACATTTTTTGGCAAAATATTTGACATACAGATAGAGTCCGCGTTCCTTTAACAACGTTATTCACCAACGTTATTCAAGCTACGAATTATACACTACAGACTCGTGTACCAGACGAAATACCTCCGAGCGATTTTCTTCCGTTTACTTTAAAATCGCGCCAAAGCTAGCTAAACGTAAATTTTCGAAGGTATATGTACGTATACGGTCATTATATACACACACGTAACTTCTATCCTTTCTCCTTTCTCTTATCTTAATTAATTTTCTTTGCGTCACAAACGACTTAAGTTACGCTCTCATGAGTCTTTATCTCACTGTAAATTAATCGACCTTTTCTATAAACAGGCTGAGCTTTCGCGAGAAAATTATCTTACGTCTTTCTAAATTCATTAGATTTAAGTATCTATTTTTCGTTAAATTATCCATATAAAAGTTATCTCGGATAATAAAAATAAATATACATAAGAGAGATAAAGAGAGATTAAGAGAGAGAGAGAAAAAGAAAGAGTATATGTTTGAACAAATCGCGAAATAGAGAAAATGACATTTTTGTTTCTTCTTAATTCGATAACGATAATTTGTCATGGGACTTGCTCAGTGTCAAGAAATTCAAAGCGGCACCTAACTTTAATAGTAAAACCCGTTACATAGGCATTACCACCGAGCAGGTACTTAAGCGACACTTTCTGATATTCATTTCCCTGGATACTGTAACTTCGAGAGTGACGATGAGCAGCTGTTCCAAGTTTCGAGTACAACTGTTTCCGCGCTAAAAGATATTTTATTCTCGTCGTCGTCGTTTCTCTCTTTCTCACCCTCATTTTCTCCCCTTCTTTTCATCGGCTTCTCTCTCTCTCTCCCTCTTCGTTCTTTTTTTCCATTTGCCAGCTAACAATACGTTTTTATGTGAACGCAAACGGTTTATCCAGACACTGTGTGTGCGCTATTGTAAAATTAATTTTTTCTCCTTAAAATAGCTGAAAATAATAAAAAAAAAAAGAAGAAAAAGAAAAAGGAAAAAAAGAAGCAGAAGGAGAAGAAGTTGAAAGACCAACTTACATGAGTTTCCACTTTGTAAGCGTTACCGTAACTTCGTTTGCCGTGTAATTAAGAACTCGAGGCGACAAGGTAAAGCAAAACGTTTCTTTGCCGTGCAACCAGGATTTTGCGAGTTCGTTAAATTTTATAAATCTTTCCACTGAAAAATCTTTCAAGGCCTTTCGGAAGTTACGTACGCGGAAAAAGACTAAAAAAACGATGGTTTGATGGGAGAGACAAAAGGAAAGAAAAGAAAAGAAAAGAGAAAGAGAGAAAAGTATATTGCGATCTTATCTTGACTTTTGTCATTTTTGACGTGATTTTCTATCTTGATCTTTTGCCTCTCTTTCTCTCTCTCTCTCTCTCTCTCTCTCTCTCTCTCTCTCTCTGTCTCTTTTTTTCTTTCTCTCTCTCTTTCTTTCTTTCTTTCTTTCTTCGTTTGTCAACAACGCGTAATTTATTAAAAATAATTTCGTGCTAAAAGTCCCGATTCTCGAAACTTTCACGAATTCAACTTTTCCCCCTATTCTTAACCCCCTCGAGTTTAAACGTTCCACCCTCTCGAGGATACTTTTTTAAATTAAATCGCGTCGTTTTACAATCTGTGAAGCATTCTTTCCTTCTCTTTCTCTCTCTCTCTTTCTCTTTGTCTCCCTCTTTCTGTTTCCTCTATAGATATACACGGTAGCGTAGATGTATAATTAAATACACCGTGAAACTGTCCATTATTTATTATTTACTTATTAATAACAAAGATACTCTTCCATTCCACTGAAGAAATTTTTTAAAAAGTCGTTAATCCACGCGTCGCCAATTTTAATAAATTTGTAATATTTGTAATTTCCTTTCCTCCGTCCTTCCTTCTTTTCTTTTTCTTTTCCTTTCTCTTTTACCGACGAAAACAATTTTAAAACTATGCCGGGAAACGATCGTGCGACGATTTATCCTTGTCACTCTTCAAAACTACGAAATACGAAAAAAAGAAATTGTTTCGTGAAAACTCATGGGGACTATGTTCTATCTGTGAATCTTTCAAATTGTCTTGGACCATTGAAATCTCGGAGACCGATCTGCGGTCAAAAAGATATCGCTTGTTGTCGACTTAGGGTAGAAGCATCAGCAGCAACAGCAGTAGAAGCAGCAACAGCAGCAGCAGCAGCAGTAGGAGCAGTAGGAGCAGTAGTAAAGTGGATCCCGTATTCCACGTTATAGTGAAGAAAAGAAGAAAACCAAGTAGTAGTAGTAGTAGTAGTATAGTAATAGTAGTATAGTAGTAGTAGTAGTAGTAGTAGAAGAAGAAGAAGAAGAAGAAAATACCGCTCTCTCTTTCTATAGTCGAAAACTTACATTAAACATAGAACGATTCAGTTGCCGTCGTCGCCACCATCGCAGTCGTCGTCGTCGTCGTCGTCGTCGTCGTCGTCGTCGTCGTCGTCGTCGTCTACGTACGAGCAAGGTTCGCCGTCGTCTAATTAATTTTCTTTGTAACTCAATTCCGTCGCGACGCGACGCTCGGAGTAGAGCAAAAAGATATCGTTTCTCTCTCTCTCTCTCTTTCTTTATCTGTTCTTCTTGAGGTAAAAGACAGATGGATGGATAAAAAGAGTGAGAGAAAGAGAGAGAGAGAGACAGTTTTGGAAGAGAAGAAGAAAGAACGAACAACTGCAAAGAAGTCCTTGCGTAGACCGAAAGAAAGAAAGAGAAAGAGTGTACGTGTGTACGTGTGAGAGAGAGAGAGAGAGAGAGAGATAAGGGAAAGAGAATGAAAGAGAGAAGGAAATCACGGCACTGTCATATTGGCGGACTTAATAAAGACCCACCTTTACTCGTGAAACTTTTGCCAACGAAAACTAGTCCGGATGGAGAGATGGAAAGGAGCGTGACGGAGAATTTCCTTTTTCGAAAGTAATCAGCGCCTCTTCTAACGCGAACTTCTCTAAGTAGTCGTTAGGGGTAGAAGAGAGTGGCTGGTGCCAGGGATGGAAGAAGGAACTGCGAGGGGAGGAGGGGTTTGCTCGAAAAAAGGAGAAGATTTCCTGCCTGCGACGAGAATCTTCCCTCTTCCTTCACTCGTTTTTTTGTCCTCTCTTATCTTTCTCTCTTTCTCTCTCATAAAGTGCTCGTAGAAGTTGTGGCGCGTGAACGAGCAGCTGCAACAGGAAGAGACGACCGAAAAGAGCCTGTGTGTGTCCTTCTTTTTTGGTACGATGTTTAACCTGCTCGGAGTTAGGCTATCTAAGCCACAGGAAATCGTACCGATCGTTCATCATCGCAACCCTCATGTTTCCCTACCTTTCTCTCTCTCTCTCTCTCTCTCTTTTACTCATATCCGTGCTCCCCATCTTCTTCGTCCTTTTCCTTTTTCCTTTTGTCTCTTCGATTTTACATCTTTGTCTCTCTCTCTCTCTCTCTCTCTTTCTTTCTTTTCTCCCTTCGTTTTTCATTCTGCTGTGAAACATTCATTTTATTATATTATGTCGAGACGGTCAACTCAGCATCTTCAGAATTGTTAAGTCCAAGGCGTCCTTTAAGGTTTTCCCTCACATTAAGGAAAACTCAGCCAAGTCAAGTTAAACCAAATCGAAGCAAACCAAACCAAACCAAACCAAAGCAAACCAAGCCAAGCCAACGCGAATTCGGCAAGAAATTAGGGCACACTCGAGTCAGCGGAATCTCATGTATCTATTCCAAATGCTATTCCTCGAGAACGTTCTTGCATTTCTCCTTGCCCGTACCATCCTTCAACGAATCGATATCGATTAAATACGATGTATAAAAGAAATATACTAAACATGCCAAGCGCGTACCGACGAGTATGGTTTACGGAAATTCGGTCAACCTGGATAATTAGAAACAGATCGAATTCCGATTATTGCGAATACTCTAATTTTGATCGTTTTCATAAATTTTATCGAACATTATTATATCGTATAATTAATATCGTTTATGTAATAATTAGAAATGGAACAATTAGTAATCTAATCGTGATAATCGATCTATCTTGAAAATTCAAAACTTTATTAAATGAAATAAACGTTTGTTTAATTTAATTCTTATTAAATTAAACTGAATTAAAATTTTAACGTATAAATAATAATAAATTGTTATTAAATAGAAATAAATTAATCGAAGATCCGACATTAATATTATATCGTAGATACCTTGTACCTTTACGACGATCTATAAATAAATACTTACAATCTACGTATAAAATTCGATCGCGTTCAATTGGATGAACGTTGAAATATGTAAATATTTTACTCACTTACTTACTTACTTATTAACATTGCTCGACACCATTTTCTCTTTTTCTTTTTCTCTCGTTTCATTCAATGACTCGTAAATAAAGTAAGTACACATGTACGTATATAAACATACGTACGTATGTAATGTTTGTTTTGTTTTATCGATTTGTCATGTATCTATCCATACACGTCGCTCTTTCAGCGCCCTTTGGAGCCCTTGGTAAACAAGCTCTTCCACGGCACGCGCACGGACACTTCGCTCCGGGTCATCCATTCGAGCGGTATTAACGAGAAGGAGGCTGGAAATTACGAGCTAGAGACGACTTCTTTCCGCCCTCGGCGATCTCGAGTGCTCAACGTCCCTCTTCTGTTTCTTAAGCCCCGTGAATTTAAACGTCTAAATATATAGACTACATTCGTTCGACCTTCAAATCGAATCCAAGGTAAATTTAAATTATTAAATATTAATTTTCAATTTATCGAAGAGATTTCTACTAACTTTGTGATGACGAATATCTTCGTGTGTTGCAAATTTTTTTTTTCGTTAATTTAAACGATTATAATAAATTAAAAGTGTAAAATAATTTTATTCTAGACAACGTTAAAATGTTATTAACGTTTAATCGAAGATCTGTGAAATATAAGAACGAAATTATATCTTTATATACATATATATATATATATATATATGTATGTATGTATGTATGTATGTATGTATATAAGTATATACGGTAAAAAGTGGACACTCGCTTTTTACAATAAAAAAAAAAATTTCTTTGAAAAAATTGCGATTGGACGAAATCACGAAGAAAAAGAAAATAAAGGTCGCTTTTTACAACTTTTTTATCTTGGCCTGTAGTAAAAATTTAAATAATATATATATATCTTATTTATATATAAGGAGTACTTTATACCCCGACGGCTTATCTTAGACTGAGGATTTCTCGACACGAGTTGTACGTATACATACATATATTATGTTTTGAAAACAAAGAAGCAGAGTAGGAACCGAGGGCGTCTTATCCACTTTATCCAGAAAAACAAAACAGAGAGCGAGTAGTGCGACTACGATCAAAATAATATAGCGTTGTTATTCCTTTAACACTCGTTCTCTTATTTATCACCGAGGATTCGTACGTACGTACATACATACGTATACAGAAATCGAGTATCGGAAAACAAGCAATAACCTGGGGCAAATGATTTCAATTCGAACTCGTAAAAAGATTTTCGACGTAGATATACATACGTACGTACGAATGTACGATCTATTTTTTTTTTCCAATCGAACGAGAAAGTAGAAAAAAGGAAAAAGAAGAAATAAAAAAGAAAAAAAAAAAAGAAAAAGAAGAAAAATTCACAGAAACAAACGTAGTACGTATATACGTATGATGTATTCTCTCGTAGCGAAATCGACTTTTCCTCTTTCGTATGGCGATATAAATTAGCGATAGAGTTTTAGGGGAGAGGAAGAGGGAGAAGAGAGGAGAAGAGAGAAGAGAAGAGAAGAGAACGGACGTTCACTCGATCGAGCGCGATCATCCAACGTTGCTCTCTAAAACACGACGTATTTTCCGGTTCTCTAATAGAAGCTACGTGAATATGCATAGAGATAGAGAGGGATATAGGCGAGATAGTGAGTGGGGGAAGAGGCATAGGAGTTATAGGGGTTGGGGTTATATCACTGCATTCGTAGGAGAGAAAATTCGATAAAGCGTAGATATAGCGTACGAGTGAGTGAGTGAGTGAGTGAGTGAGTGAGTGAGTGAGTGAGTGAGTGAGTGAGTGAGTGAATGAGTGAATGAGCGAGCGAGTGGATACCGTCAAGTACAAAGTCGTTGATGTCGTTAATTTCCATCGTGTTCGAGGGATTAAAGTTACCTCTCCTCCTAGTGTTTTGGATAACCCTGTGTGCAGTGTAAGCATGTTACTGGGAAAGCGGTGAAGAGAAATGAGACGTGAAAGAGGAGGTAGACTCCACTCTAGAAAGCTAAGATCCCTTCGACCGTACCCCTCCCGACACAATGTTGTTTTATACGTCCTCAAAGAAGAGAGAGAGAGAGAAAGAGAGATACACACCCATACAGTGTTTCGTAGATGTTATGTCAGCTTTCACCCAGTAGCACAAACGTGTAACGATCTTCTTCTTCTTCTTCTTCTTCTTCTTCTTTTTCTTCTTCTTTTTCTTTTTCTTCTTCTTCTTCTAATTCCAATCTTCTTTCTTCGTATTTCTATTTCTTTTTCTTTTTCTTCTTCTTCTTATTCTTTTTTCTGCTGGTCGATTTTCAAAGATATATATTACCAGATACCACTTGGTGAAAACCGTATAATAATGATAAGTAAATACGCAAGTGCATGCTCTATCTCTTGACTTAACAAAATAAACTACGAGGAAGAAGAGATAAAGAGAGATAGATAGATAAATAGATAGATAGATAGATAGATAAAGAGAAGATGAAAACGGAAGGTTCTTCATGAAAAATGTATTTGATAGTGATCCTCTTCCTATATAGCTTTAACCGTCTTCATAATCGACGTATACATATAATATAATTGAGATCAGAATCAAAGTGAGCAAGCGTAATTATGCGATTAATTTTCTTTTAGCACATAAAGTAGAGATCAAAGGAAAGTTGAAATGAAGGGAATAGTTGTAAAACGACCTTTTCCTCTTTTAATTTAAATCCTCATTTAACTACTAGTCCCTTATTATAATTGTATTACTACTTGCTAAATCTGAAAAGTACCTAAACGTAAGAAATTTTAGAAAGATATAGATTTTATTTACCTTTGAGAATACGAAAACGAATGTACCAAATGATTTTTAAGCACCGACTATATTTTACAAAATCATATGGTGAACATATATATGTGTGTGTGTGTGTAATATATGTAATGTATATATAATATTTATATTTATACGTAGATATATAGAGACGTGTACAGATACGTGGTATATAAAAGGTATATTTTCAAAGGCCACTCTCTTGATATTCGCCGCGAGTGGCGCCAAGGGATTTAAAGAGGGGAAGCGCATCATTCTATTGAGAGGTAAAAAGTTTCAGTTCTTCTTCTTCTTCTTCTTCTTCTTCTTCTTCTTTTCTTCTTCTTCTTCTTTTTCTTCTTCTTCTTCTTCTTCTTTTTCTTCTTCTTCTTCTTCTTTTTCTTCTTCTTCTTCTTCTTCTTCTGGGCTTTCGTCTGAAATATAAAATACTTTGTAGAAGCATTTTATCGTATACGAAGTAAAGATCCGGACGAAAAAGAACTGAATTTTTGCGATACGATGTAAGAAAATACGTGTGTGATCTTTCGATCGTCCCATTTGAGAATTCGCATTTATTCTTTGTAATCAACGTTATAGATCGGTCTTAATAACGATGAAAAAAAAAATGTTCTTGAATAATCGAATTAACGAGCCAGCGTTACAGAACTTACGAATTCGTTGAATTTCTATGGAATATTCATCAATGATTTTTTTTCCGAATCGTTACGTTCGAACATTTCTATTTTCAAATTATAGATTTGAAATCTATATCCGTCCAAAATTCTCGATACGTGGTATCGTTAATAGACGTATCTATGATCCAAACGACGCACGAACAAAAGATGGATATAATCGAATCTATACGATGTTACGTGCGTTCGAGATTACTCTATCATAAATCGAGGTCATACCACGTGAATAATTACTTTCTCTCTTTGGCAGGTAACAAGGGTACCATAAAGCCGATTAACGTAGTCTCGCGAAGTCTTGAACCTCCTATAACTAATGCCTAACACGGAATTATGGTTCTATGAACTTCGTATTTTCTCTTAGTATCTAACGTGATAAAACTCAGTTGCTCACAAGTTGCTCAGATGTTATAATCGCTGATAAAATCGTCAAACGTTAAGACCGATGAGTAGCGTCGTCCAAAAAAAAAAGAAAAAAAAGGAATAAAAAAAACAAATTAAAAAAAAAAGAAAAAGAAAAAAGACATTATACATACTTTCGTTACTATAGCGATAATAAAAATTTTCAATTTTTTCCTTTCGTTTCTTTTCCTTTTTTTTTTTTGCTTGTTCGTTTGTCCCTTCTTTTTTTTCCTTTACGTCAGATTTTGCGACAATTATCGTGAAATCGGTTTGCCTTTGGCAAAACATTATTATTACTCTTGGTAGATCGTAGATTCATTATACGATCGTGTGAATTACGAGTTTAGCCGAGTGGGTTTGAGTAATATCGTTTCTCCGCGGGGTCAGGTCGAAACAGTAGTTCCCGCGTAAGATAACTCCGCCGTTACGAATTAACGCGCGACTACAAAACGGTTAATTAAAGTACCGTCACCGTAAAGTTTCGTACGTTTGTCACATTGTCACGGTCCGTTCGTTCCTTATGGTCACACCAGCCGGTGTACAGTGCTATATACCCCCCTTTCCACCCACTCGTACCACCACCTACCACCTCTCCCCAATCCCCCCTTCTGTTTCGTTCTCCGTGTTGGTCAGAGATTCTCACTGAGAATTTACTACAATGCGCAGAACGCGCGTTAATATGCGTGCGAAATAACTCTCTTGGTCCGGATGAGGTTATGAAAAAGTGGAAGGGGTAAGGGTGAAGGGAGATGAGGAGGATGGTGTGGGAGAGAGGGGGGAGAGGGAGATAGAGAGAGAGAGAGGACTAGGTAAAACACGTCGTTTCGTTCCATACACGCACAACAAAAAGTTTCTCGGCATTGTTCTCCCTTTCTCCTCTTTCTTTTTCGCTCTCGTTTCGTGCCCTCCTTTTTTCTCTTTTTGTTCGTTTTTTATCCCCCCCCCCCTCTTTTTTCTTTCTTTTTTTTCTTCTTTTTTTCCTCTCTCTCTCTTTTCCCAAGCCATCACGGCATCGCGTCGGCCAGGATAAACCCAGAGCCGACATTTCGTGGCTGGTACTAAAATTGCGGTCGGCTCGAAACGTTGACGGGCGCGGACCGCAGCTTCTAACCGAGCGGAACGAAAATATCGACGCACTGTCGAAGTGCATGCCCAATTAAATATGGTACGGTTGGACGAGGGTGATAGAAAGAGATAAATGCATAGATGGATGGATAGGTAAAAAGAGAGAGAGAGAGAGAGAGAGAGAATCGTAACGCGAACTCGGAACCTTCTACGACGAAATCTAGTTCTAGTTTTCTCTTTGCCCCAACTTCAAATGTTTTCCATTTGTTATCGTAGATTCGAGAAAAGAAGAGAGATCTATCGGATCGGATAAGAAGAGACGGGGGATGGAATGGAAAAAATTAGAACGTAAATGGACCGCGAAAAAAGAAGAAAAAAATGGAGAGAGAGAGAGAGAGAAAGAAAATGTTCAGTCGTCGAACTCATGTTGACTCATAAAAGTTAAGAGAAAAGAGTACGCCAATTCAGTGAATTTGAGTTCGTTCAATAACTGCACTCCAACGTCCGTTGATAGTGAGTAATGGAGCCGTAAAATTTCTTCCCTTCCGTTATAATGAATTCCGTGGAATGATTTTTGTCAAGAGCGAACGAGCAAATTTCTTGGCGAAGCGTGAGATTGCCGGAGCCACGTCGATAAGAACTTTTGTTTGATTTATCGAAGGAAAGACGTTTGCTCTCCTATGTTCTCGATACGTTCTTGAAAATTGAAACTTTTACGTTGAAAACGATACTTTCACGTTTACAGATAGGTGTATGTACTTACTTACGTTATCATAGTCATATCAAAGTAGTTTAATACCGACGTCGTAACTTTTTACCGGACCGGATTTCGCTTCTTTTTTCTTTTCTCATTCTTTTTTACAAATTACAAGAATTAGAATGAAATGTATATTCTTAGCGCTCGTATGGAAATATCGTAATGCGCAGAAATGTTCTCGGGAAGTATAAAAACTGTTTCGAACTGTGCTCGAATAGGTAAATAGATGACGTAACTTCATAGTGTATGTTTCGTAACGATGTTTTTCTATTGATTAAGATCTCGTAACATACGGGAATATCGATCGTTATTGTTTGTATATACTTTTTGGAAGAAATTGTACCCGACGGGTCACCTACGACAACAATAGATTCGAGATACCGAGATGTACCCTATTAAACGTACTTTGTCTCGCGTCCAAATTGCCCGCTAACTTTCTACCGCGTGGGAGTTGGTACGTTAATAAAACGAGACATATGGACGATTATAAGCGAAACTCTGGCTCGGTATGTACGTATGTATGTATTCAACGAAATTACGTCGCATTATATCTGGGATAGACATTAATTATATAAAAAAAAAAAAAAAAAAAAAAAAAAAAAGACAGGACAGATAAAAAGCTCTAACGTTCTACGTCCTACGTACGATATTCCAAAAGAATTTTTTTCAAGGACGTAGTAAACTCGTAGATTTTTTCTTTCTCCTTCTCTCTCTCTCTCTCTCTCTCTCTTCTTTTTCTTTTCTCTCTTTGGTCGAATCGAGTATGAAAGAAAAGAAGACGGAGTGGTGGGGGAGAGGGAGGGGTTTAAAAAGAAAAAAGAAAAGAAAATAAAAAGAAAGAAGGAGAAAAAGATACGAAAAGTTTGAGCGACGTCGTTACGTCTCATTTCGCGGATTACATAAAACTTAAAGCATAATGAACGAGTTAAGTACCGAGTTAGCGGAGTTTAATTGAATTTCGTCATGGGTGTATAGTACGTTATATTGGAGAAACTTATTATCACGTGCGACGCGTGTTACACGCATTAAGTTCTACCGCATAAACGAGATACATAGGGACGCGAGAGAACACGTAAAGAGTAAGAAGGTCTTCAGAGAGAAGGTTTGTCGTTGGTGGTAGTAGTGTCAGCGTTACGTTCGTGAGGGTGGTTAGTAGGAAAAGCGAAGAAGGTTGGATAGCGAAGGTAGGTATAAGAGAGAAAGCAACTACGAAGACGAAGAGAAAGAGAATGAAGAAGAGGGGTGGAGAAGGAGGAAAAGAGGAGGAGGAGAAACGACGACGAAATGGTTAGGGCTTCTCGACAATATCACTCCGCAGGAAGTTTCCGGCTAGTTTTCCTTCGGAATTTATATCCGTCGACGACGTAGCTACCTTCGTAGTCGCCATAACTCGTCTACGTGTGAGCCCCACGTTGGTGCTTTTGCAAACGATTAGTTATACCGTGAATATGTGTATGCGTGTATATATGCACATATACATACATATACATTGTATATAGTATACAATACACCGCAAAGATTTCACCTATTTTCTCGCAATAATGAAAAGAATAAACTCTACTTTGCCGAGAGATAACGTTATTTCAAGGACGGTTCAAAAGTTCTGTTTTCATAGACGTAGATACATACGTATACGTACATACACACACGCGCATAATATACCTTTCTATATCGTTTCGAATAAAACGGATATAAAGACGAAACGTAATTATTTCAATGTTACTAATTAAATATTATTATTTTCCAGCTTATTCTCCGTCGTCGTTCCGAAGAGAAAACAACGAGGAGACCGTTTAATTTTGCCTCTAGGCAAAAATAAGAGAATAGAAGGGGATGTCAGCCATTCTTTCTATAAAAATGGATTGTAAGTACCCTTTCTTATCAGAAACAAGCTGGATTCGTTGCAACTGGTGCACGAAATGCTTGCGTAGTGCTTCCAAGCACAGACCAATTCCTGTGTAATTACATTTGCTCGTGACCAAGTATCGTTAAGCAGCTTGTGCTCGAATGTTTGTATTTTTGTTAGTATAATTAAGTTCGTTTAGTAGAAACCTTGGTTAATAGTAATTAATATAACAATGATATTACCCTGATAGTTCCCTTATGGGAAAATGATAGAGATAGAAAATGTTTAAAAAAAATTTTTTAATATACTTTGGTAATTTCGCCTCGTCAGTTCGCATTACGAAAAAAAAAAGAAATGGGCTTTAAAAATTATATGGCTTACGCTATTAGCATGATATACGCGTATTTACATACGTATGTATATATACATTATATAATTGTAAATAGATATACATATAATATATATATATATATATATATATATATATATATATATATATACAATATTTTCATTCGATTTAAAGGGCGATGTTTTATTATTAAATGTTCTATTCGTTTATGAAGAAAGAGATAGAAAGAAAGAAAAAGAGAGAGAGAGAGAAAGATTCGAAGAATCTTTTGCAATTACATTAGACGAAATCCCTGGCATATCGGTGATGCAGATAGTAAAGTTGTTGAGGCCGGCAACGTGGCTCGGTAGAACGTCCAACTTCGAGGCAAACAATCCTTCTCGAAAATGTCGAAAAGAGTTATCCCGAGTGATATCGCTGAGTGGATTGCCCTGTACAAACAACTGAGGATGAGTATACCTAGTACTACTATTCGTGTACGAAGTCGTATAGCGTGTTCGTGTCTCTTTTTCCACTGTATGCGAGTAAACCTGTATCTGTTATAACAATATATATATATATATATATATATATATATATATATATATATATATATATATAGGTATTGTCGGGTTGCGAGGGCATGAGAACATCCTTAAACGAAATAACGAGAATCCTTGGCGTTAGTCCGCGCTAAACGGAAAACTTTTCGGCGCCCTATCTCCGTACACGGTCGCGTTTCAAAATTTTCCTTGTTCCCTCGGCTATGAATGTGTGGCGTTAACTAAAGTTAACCAACACTGATTATTCCACCATAACGCGAGTTTGAAGAACGTGAAGGACATATCACGTTTTATCCATTTCGATGGACCACTATGAAACTTCTCTTCTTTATTACTTCCGAAAGATCCGAACGGAGAAAGAAATGAATGGTTTTTTGCTGAATTAAAGAGGAAAAAAGGAAAGAACAAAAAATAAGATCAACTTTCTTCCTCCGAGAGAAATCGTTTTAATAGCCCGACCAAGATGATCCGTTATCTTCTCACATTCTTGAAAGAGAAAGAGAGAGAGAGAGAGAGAGAAAGAGAGAATATTCTTGACGTCATGATTCTCCCGTTTCTCTAAGAAGTGCAAATCCAGGATACGTCAGATTGTTTTCTTCCTTCCAAATAAATCGTACCGAAGAACTCGAATTTCGCCGTTTTCTTTGAATCGACAGAAAGAGAGAGAGAGAGAGAGAGAGAGAGAGAGAGAGAGAGAGAGAGAAAGAAAGAAAAAGAAATAGAGAGAGAGAGAGAGAGAGAGAGAGAGAACATATAAGAGTCACCGATATCGAACGTAGATGTTTTGCTAGATCCCGCAATATCTTATCGATGACAGTGGAATCGTTTCTTCATCGTTTACCGCAGCACTTTTCAATGATGGCGCATTCTTACCCTCTCGCAACCTCTCTTTCTCTCTCTTTTTTCTATCCCCTATCCTCTTCCCTAACTCTTATATGCCGATCACGACAACTTTTTCGAACGTTCTTCGCGGCTTCCAAGCTCTCGCGATTCTCCCATTCTTTTTCTAGCTTTTTTCTTCTTCTTTTTTTTTCGTTCTTCTTTACCATCTCTCCTCTATCTTCTCCTTTTACTTCTCCTTCCATCCCTTCCTTTTTTTTCTTCTTCTTCTTCTTTTCCCTTTTTCCAGTTATATCCCCGCGCTGACATCGTACAAACTTTCCCGCAATCCACTTATACGATCCCCTTTTCTCTTTTGTACGTGGATCCGAAGTTCGTCGTTATATCAGACGGCACAAACTCGACTCTACCCCGTAGTCGAAATCGCTTTATCTGTTGCGCGAGATTTATGTCGAATATTCGACGTTAGCGGGCGTGCGACAGCGACGCCTTCTTACGAGTTCGAAAGCTACCTAACACCGAAGAAGATTTTAAAGGAAAATCTTACAGGCGATTATAATGGCTCTTAAACGATAAACGTAAGTTTCCTATCACTTTCATTTCCTCGCGCCCTTTACGTCCTTGAGAAGAGATCGGTAATCGAGGAAAAATGTCCACGAAACTTTCCCCTTATTTCTCGTTAACTCGGATATCGGTTATAGTAGTCGTCAGTCTTGCCGTTCAATCTTCTCCCTTGCTTCGACTTTGATAGGATATTTGGAAGATGATTTAGAGAGAGAGAAAATGAGAGAGAGAGAGAGAGAGGAAGGAAGAGAAAACGTTTTTCGAAGCTTTTTTCTTCCTTTTTTTTTCTTTCCTCTATTTTCCATATTTCACAAAATATTTTGAAAAATGAGATCGCACGCGTGTTTCGAGTTTATATATATGTGTATATATTATATATACGTATAAAAGTATACATTTTTCGTAATTTTTATTCTATAGCTAATTAATTCATATACCTAATAAAAATAAAATTCGTAATATCTATCTTCCGACTCGGAAGAGATTAAAGAGACGAGACATGTAACGTTTAAAAAATTCTACGAAGAGCGTTAAGGACGAGAAAGGATGAAGAAAGTCAATTCGAAGTTGTTACCGGAGGAAAGAGCGTCGATATTTATTGGCATTGTTCCGTTTCTGCAGAATCCGTGCGGCACATTTACCGGCGACGGTCGAGTAAGAAAGAGACCTTTCACGAAGAAAAAGAAACTTCTTCTTAGAGCGATAACTTGTAACTACCTGAAGGAGAATCGACTTTTGTTTTAAGTTCGCTTCGATATCTACTATTTTCGTGTCGCACTCGCGTTTTAACTAACTCAAATCTACTGCGACTTCGATTCGTCGATCCGTCGAAAAAAAGGAATATCATTCCTTCTCTGATTCTTTTTTCTATTTTCATTTTTTTTTTTTTTTATTTTTTCAAACGAAAATTGCTTCCTTCTTCGTCGAATTTTTGTTTGTTCTTATATATTTCTAATCTTTATTATTATTATTATTATTTTTCTTTTGTACAATTTTAATATATCATTTCTTTCAACATACATAAATCGTACGAAATAAGTTCTGATTAATTCGAAAGAAAAATATTTTTATTCATTATTATGATATGATTGAGGTACTCGGTGCTTAGGAGAGTGAAAATATGCGAGCGCATGCTTTTCCACTACAGCATATTTTACATACGTTACAGAGCTAGCATACGTTTAAGAGCTGCCAGGGTAATGAAAGTGGACATACTGCAAATACATATATATATGTGTGTGTGTGTGTGTATATATATATAATGTACACATACCCACCCACGCGTACACATACACGATGTACGTTATGAGAGTACAATTTTCACGCTATATTCATTGGAGAATTGGCTTCGAAGAGCTCTCAACTAATTCACACGAAACGCTCGTATTTAAGAAAACTACTATCGCTCGTTCGTAGCTAGAGTTATATTTTTTTTCGTTTTCTTTTTCGGGTTTCTTTTTGGATTTCTTTTTTCCTCTCTTTCTTTCTTTCTTTTTTTTTCTTTGAAAACAAACTTGGAATAACGCATGTTTTCTCGTGAATGTAAAAGTTTTTAACGACGAACGTGAGCGCAAGAGCATAAGTACTTAGACACGTGTATTAGTCTATTACCTAGTAAAGTAGTCGAAGTGAATTTATTCTCGCTTAAAAAGTTATTTTCTATATTTTGTTCTATTTTCTATAAATGTAAACACACAAACGGATAAAGATATTAAGAAAAAAATATTATTTTAAAAGATAATATTATAATTATACATTTTTGAATCTTAGAATTCGTAGACTGATTAAAACGATTATATTTCTCTCTCTCTCTCTCTCTTTCTCTCTCGGAAGCGTTAACTTTGATATCGCTTAAAATCGATCCTAGATCAGTTATCCCTTCCACTCCCTCCCCTCGTTCCTCACCTTTCTTCTCCCACTCCTACGTTATACTACGGCTTGTTAAAATATTTACGAAGATCGTAAAGGCAACACGCATAATATCAAAGTCTAATCAAATATTTGTGCTGGATAACGGTAGCTTCTCTAATATTAATCTAATATTAACGTTTCTCTTTCCAGTTAAGATAGATCGAGCTAATCATAGAATATTTCGCGAGCCGGTTTACTGGATTATAGACAGATACATACGTATGTACGTACGTATGTATATATATATATATATATATATATATATATATATGTATGTATGTATGTATGTATGTATGTATGTACATTTCTGTGTATCCGGTCGATTCTATGTCCGTTCAACGGCTCTTCCAATATTCCGATAGGATACGGAAACTGATGCTTTTAAGATGACCTACGTGATTCTCTTTCCATCCCCACCCCTCTTGTTATACAACGTCACGCCCTAATGTCGTAAAAGTAACTTCAATCTGTATAGAGGGCTTTCGTATATCGTTTGTAATTTTGACAAAATTCAATCTGAATTTATTTCGAAAGAAGGACCATTCGTACGTACGAGGATATGTGTTATTCTTTGGGTAAAATATTAAAAGGGAAAAAGAAAAAGAATTGAAAAAAAATAGATATAATAATAATAATAATAATAATAATAATAATAATAATAATAATAATTGGTAAAAAAAATAGAAAAAATTCAAGAATCGATCGAACGTACTTATCCCTACGATACCTACGATACTTTGGGAGATCGTAATTTGGATTAAGAATCGTGAAACGATTTCGCCATTGTAGAAAAGTGCTGAATGAACTCAAGGCAGTTTCATATCGATCTAAGCGTCATTATCAAGGAGGAACCTCGAGAAAGTTATATTGTTATTGGCCCCAGTACAGTTATTGCCCTCTCTCTTGCTCTCTCTCTCTCTCTCTCTCTCTCTCTCTCTCTCTCTCTCTCTCTCTCTCTCTCTATCTCTCTCCCTACTTATACTGCTATTGGGGGACCAATTTCGTGGTTCATTTTCATCTAGCCAACTTTAGTAATAATGATAATATAAAGTCTTTTTCCTTTTCATCAGAACTGTCGTTATCGTATGCAAGTCGCGAACCTCGTTCGAAAAAATGACTTTACGATAGGCGAAAAATTTTTCTTACCTTCGAGGGTAAAATCATAGTTTATCTTAAAGTCATATCTACGGGGAGAGAGATAGAGAGAGAGAGAGAGAGAGAGAGAGAGAGAGAGAGAAAGAGAGAGAGAGAGAGAGAGAGATATGTGACGTTACTACATTTAATGATATATAAAAGAAAATAGATTATATCTTAGTTTCTTTCGTTCGATGGTTAGATAAGAAATATCATAGTTATGACTTTTACGAGCTACTCGTTCTCTCTCTATCTATCTATCTATCTATCTATGTCTGTTATCTTCTTCGAATTATAACGATTTTCCTTGCTAATATCACGTTAAATACGTTGAACGTCTTTACTTTCACAAATTACACACGAAATATTCTACGTGCTTAATCTTACGACCTATATTTCGTATTACCTTATCATATGACGTTGCCATTTCATTTATCAGTATTTCAACATCACTGAATCTCGTTAATCATCGTCATCGTGTATTTTTTTTTCTTTTTTCCTTTTTTTCTTTTTCCTACCCTTACTCGTTAATATACTTTCATTATATGTACTTACGTGTAATTACTGTGAATATACATTTACTTCACACGTACACGCACATATATATATAAAATATGTATATATATATATATATATATATATATATATATATATATATTCACATATAACTCTATTTTTTGCAAATAACGTTGTCGTCTCTTTTCAGATATCGTAATTCACATGTACACACATACACACATATACATACATACAACAATGTACAAATTGTAAATAAACTCCAATGTGCTAGAAGCTAGGTAAATAACTAGATATTAATGCCGGTAAATTCTATTGACTCTGTTATTTTGGTTGTTCCGTTCCAGGAAATACGTTCTTGTTGAAAATGTAAACAAAACACATAGTCGAGCGTTCAGCTTCGTCAATGAACTAGGTGACTCAGAGTAATACGAGACCTGCTCGAGACAACAAGACTAGCTTTTCTCTGCTGCGAAGTACTTAGGTAATATTACTTTAACGTTGATCATTTGTATAACAATTAGAATATATTTCGTTCTTGTATAATCGATCAAATACACACACACATATATATATATATATATACTTTTATTATAAAACAATGAATTTAAAAAATGATTAATATATATATCTGAATAAATGATCGTATTTGAGTTTCCATATGGGATAACATTCATTTATTGTTAGTGAAATTCGATTAACCGATATTACTTGGAATAAATTTTAAATTATGCAATGTAAATACCGTCGAACTAATGTCCTGCATACTTATATACGCATTTCATTCCGTATCGGTAATGTTTCCCTTTGCTAATGATACTTTAAATACTTACGATATAAGCACGTATTTTGAATATATTATATATACATACAAATTGTATTTTATTATCTAAAGAAGAAAGAATAATTACGTACGTACGTATATGCGAATATTATATATTCGATAGTTTTCAATAATATGAAAAACGTTCTACTTTAAAAACAAAACCACAAAAATGATTGATTTCAAGTCATCAACAGACAAGCTGGAGGATAGTACGTTTACAATAGCGATCGAAAAAAATACTACGTATGACGTAGGTATGGCGTTTACAAACAAGGAAAATATTCGTCCTATCAATTTTTTTACGATTTCCCCGGGCTTTGATATCGCGTTAGAAAAAAGAGAGAGAGAGAGAGAGAGAGAGAGAGAGGAGAGGGAGGAAGCAGAAAAAAACGACTTTCGTATAACGTAGGTGATGGAAAGAGGGATTGAGGAGAGGGGGGTGTGAGGTGTTGGATAGGGAGGAAGAGGAAGAGGAAGTTACCGAGATTGAAGCAATGCACGTGAACGTACCAGTCTAGATTTCTCTGAAGTTTCGAATAAAATCCCATTTATAGATACATCCAGCGTCAAATTTGATGTGTCCTGGGAGGACGTAACATTTGAACCCGTCATTTATGACCCCGGCCAAATTCTCTACGGCCATCGGCGGCCCTCGCATCTGTCGAGTTTCACAAATTGCTCGTTCCACAGCCTTGTAGTTCGATGTGTATATGCTTGGCAAACGTCGACGTTGAACACCCACCTACCCCGTTTCATCTACGCATGTCCCAGTATCTCCCATCAGTGTCAATGTACAATCAGTTCGTTGCTCGTAACTTCTCTAAAGCGTGATCTTCTCTCTCTCTCTCTCTCTCTGTCTGTCTGTCTGTCTGCCTGTCTCTATTTATATATATGTGTGTTATTGCTCGAACTGTCGTTATCCCAAATCTAAAGATTTCTTAACACCTACAACAGAACAGTTCGGTGTTCTTGTTGGAAACATTGTTAATTAGCAAGTTTAGTTCTATTTTACTAGGATGATTCGTCTAATTGAAAACGTCTCGTCTATTTCGTACATCTAAGTATTTTACGTTTGAATGTATCGTAACTTTAAGTTAGGTATGTATAATATAATGTATAATAAGATGAGAATGAAATATTATAATGAAATTTTATCCGAATGAAATATACTTAATGTGTCGTTAATCAATTATTTTCTTTTTATCATTAATAATAATAATTTGTTAGATACGTATGAACTAGCTATTATATATAAATATCTATCTGTACATATATTGTACACATATTTTCTACAGGTAGATAGATCCTTAACAAAATTTTATCACTCGTCAATAGCTTTTCATCGCCCATAACGATTCATTAACATCCAAGCACTCCGTCATCATACTCTATTAGAAGATACGCGTAGAGAATAAAGCTATGAGAGAGAAAGAGAGAGAATGAGAGAATGAGAGAGTAGCCATTAAACGTCAGCATACTCGTCGGTATCCTCTCAAATAAAATTACAAACTGGGCGACTTTGATTTAGGGCAAAGCACAAAGAGAGCTAACGGGCTGCTCTTCAGTTCGATGAATAAAAACTCTTCAAAATATTTGCCTGTGCGATTTGGGTGTAAGAGATTTAGGGTGAGTTGACAAATCGTGCATGAGTATAAAGGCAACTCCCTCTCTCTCTTTTTCTCTCTCTTTCTCTCTCTCTTTCTCTTTCTCTTTCTCTCTCTCTCTCTCTCTCTCTCTCTTTATCTATCTCTTTCTCTCTTTTCTCTTTTGCTTTATCTCTCACTATATCCAATCACTTTCGGCGAGGCTATCGAACTTTTCCCGCAAATATAATCAGTGTGCGCTTTCAAAACAAGAACGATGTACTACTATAGAAACACGCCTGCATACAGAGAGATTACCGAATCGCATTGAATAGTAGTTTGGTGTAGGCGCATATTTATTCACACGTATAATAGTGCTAATCAATAATTATCATTAGTCATCGAAGTAATTTTCTTTTCTTTTTTTTTTTTTTTTATTCGATTATTCCCGTCGATTAAATTGTTTATTATTTACATATGCATTTATTCGTAAATCCTTGTTATTTTTCCTTTATTCAGCACGTCGATCGATCACAAATATTTCGGGCGACAGTAGTATATTATTATAATAGTTACCGACTCACTTTATTTAGTCGTATGCAGTACATATACATGTACATATATAAAAAAAAAATATATATATATATATATGTATGTATGCATGTATGTATGTAAGTTACGTCTCGTTTCTCAACGGCGGCATAAAGCTGACGTATACACGAAGGGTCTACCGTAAAAAATATTACTCCCTGTCACGAGATACGTGCCGCAACCTTTCCCTTCTCTTCTCTTCTCTACTACTCATCTTTTTTTTCTTCCCTCTCTTTCTCTCTTTCTCTCCCTCTTTCACTCCTTCTTCTTCCTCTGCTCTTCTCGTACAGAAGGGGGTGTTACTACCACTACCATAGCAACATAGAGAACATCATCTCTCCCTCACTCTCTCCCTCACTCTCTCTCTCTCTCTCTCTTTTTCTCTATATTAAACTGTACGACCCGAAAACCGCTGGGATCTACAATCTTGTAACTCGTTTCTGCCACCGCATAATAGTATGACCAGTTCGGTGCGGTGTAAGTTAAAGAGGACAGTAGCGTGTAACATCGTGTAAGAGGTCGCGTTTAAACGAGCAACCACGTAAGTCCACGCCGTTAAGATTTCCGAGATTTCATCCTCGTTCTCGTCCTTGTCCTCGTCCTCATCCTTGTCCCTATCCTCATCCTCGTTTTCGTTTCCCTCGCACAAGCGTTACCTTTCGTATGCTTGTCGGAGAATCTGACTTTCGAAATTATATATCTAAGTAGTAGGTATCTAACTCTCTCGCCTTTTAAATTAGTCTTCCAAGAACAATGAATTTTTAAATGCGATAGAGTTTACATTCAGATTTGGAAGAATCTGAAAAGACCCGTTACATTCTTTCCTTTTTCTTTTTTTTTCTTTTTTGTTTTTTTTTACTATTTTTTAAGGATATCGAAACACGCCTTTAATAAATTTCTCATCGATCCACTTTCTCGTATATTATATATTATATTGCACTGTGTTATTCTTATGATTAAATAAAATAATAACAGTAATTCTGACAGATTATATTATATATATATTACGTATATTAATTATATAATATATAATATATATATATTTTTTTAAATAATATCAGACACGTCTTTAATTAATTTTTCATCTACCATTTTTCTCTCGTATATTATACTTTATATTGTATTATATTTTTCTCATGATTAAGTAAAATAATGATACTAATTGTGATATATATATATTTCGAATAATGAAGATTTTATGAATTCTTTTTATTTGATTTATCTTTTTATTAGTTACTAATCGACGAAAGGTAGTTACCTACCTACCTACATACATACATGTAAGCAGAGAGTAGAACTCGATCGACTTTGGGCGTTATCTCGTGACACGTCGTGCGGCGAACTAACTCGTGGATTTACGAGGAGGGCTCGCTAAATCAGCAATTTCACTTCCTTCGACGATTATTCTCTTTAGTTCAACAGAGAGAGTTTCGTTACCACGGTACCACCACCTCCACCACCACCACCACCACCACCACCACCATCACCATCACCATCACCATCACCAATTCCACTCTAGCCGTTCGCTCGAACTCGTTCGAAAAGATATATTCAAAGGTGACTTTGTTCCCCGACACGTCCGTTTCCCGTTAAACTTCTACAGTTAACTCGATTATTCGATCTTCTCTCTATCGACTGTTAGTCGAATTATCGCCGCATTTCGATTTCGTCGGGGAAAGAAAAATTCGCATTTAACTTGGATTAATCACGATCATATTTTATAATGATCCATTTCGAAACTTTCATTTCTTATAACGACCATAAGAATAATTTTTCTTTTCTTTTCATTTCTCCTTTTCTTTCTATTTTTTTTTTTTTTTCCTTCGACACATTCAGAATTTTTATTGAGTACTGAATCTAAATTTTAATTATTCCTCATTATTATTCTTTTCGAGAATATAAACTATATATATCGTATACATACATACGTACATACATATATACATATACACATACATTCACATATATAGAAAACGAGATAGAGAGACAGGAAGAGAGAAAGAGAGATACATAAAAAAATGAAACGTAACAACATTTAGAGAAAGCACGTGTTAGGTTAATATGACCACGATCGTTCGAAAGGGTCGTTTAAAGTACGATCCGAGTGGGAAATTTCGCGATGGTATAGAACGCAAAACGCACGCGGAAACGCGGGAGTTAAACGTTCAAGAGAATACCGCAGAAACCAGATGAACGGCTGATGCGTAAGCATTAACGTCTACCTACCTTCCCTCTCTACCATATAATTTATCTGCCGAATTCCTGGCGAGAGTGGACGTCGCGTTGTAACACGTTAGCCATACCGGACCGGATCTAAATTACACGCACGTTACTGTATTAAATTCCAGAACATATGTACGAGCACGTATTCGGATCGTTACGCGAGACATTAAATTCACCTGCGAATCTTTGCGGTCGTTCAATTCCGCACAAAGAGTCTTCTTTTTACACCCTTTTTTTCCTTCTTTCGTTTTTTTTTTTATTTTTTTTATTTTTATTTCTATTTCTTCTTCTTCTTCTCTTTTTTCCTCTTTCTTTTTTTTTTATATCGTTATTGCTCTTACTTTTCATCGACTACACTCTGTAATCTTCTACACTCGATTTTTTGAAATCTTAAGTAATAAAAACTGGGAACATTTGAAGGAAACTTTTAACGTAAAGGATCTCGCAATATATCCTTTTATTTTTTATAGACGAGAATATAATAGATAATAAGGACGGATAAAACGTTAAATGTTCCATTATGATTCTTCATTCGATTCGAATTAATATTCAATTAAGTATTATTATATAACTTCAATTTTATTATATTCATCGATTTTCATTGAATAATTTCGATGATTAAAACGAGTAACAGTAGGTACCTAGCTATATATACTTTATTACAAGTTTAAAGTTCTCCCTTTCAGTTCTTTTTAATTACGAACTAAGAAAGCAAGTTTCTTCTATCCCTTATCGAAGAAATCCCTTTAACGTTCGATCTTTTCGAAAGTTCGACGGACTTCGAACAAGATTTATTCCATTTAATAGCGTTGTGCCTTATCCCTTCGAGCGATATCGACTTCGTGCTATCGAGCTTTCGTGTTAATCGAATTTCAGCGAGCCTCGCACACTTTGTCGCACATATCTATATATAAATGTATATATATATACATACATACATGTATATATATATATATATATATATAGAGCTATAGATGTATCAAAGTCGGCTTGCACGCAATCTGTGCTTCACGTTTCACGCAACGTTATCGCACGGAATGATAATGTATGACTGTAAAGTACGTTAGTTCGGGGGTGCCTACGTGCCAGGACGATCCATCACTTTCGTTCACGCAATGAGATAATTAAAGTATCACCAATGATTTTTAATAGTCCGATGAGAATAAGGGATCGACCATTTCTACGAATGTTGGAATTCCGTGTCGATCGACCGGAAACAGATAAAATGAAAGAAAAAGAAAGGAAAAGAAAAAATCGACATACCGCGCATATATCATATTTTTGACATTTTAGAAATCTTAGAATATCTTAGAAATTTTCAGAAATGCATTAAGAATTTAAGAAATAATTTAATAGATTTATGGATATCGTTCGTGAAAGAGATACTTGTATAGCAAGTGAGATATTTATTTAAAACGATAACTACTACTACTATAGGTATGTATTTACTTATCAGCTTCTTCAATTTCCAGGATCAAAGGATCGCATTGTCGTGCGGTCAGGTCGGTCGTACGTTGGCCTTCTAATCGCGCCATTAATCGCGAAACCAGTTCGGTAAGCCTGACGAGCACGCTAGACTCTACGTTTCGTGTGAACGAGCGAGAATATTTGCAGCTCGTTCGTCAATGTGACTAACCACCTTAACTTAAGTACGTACTTACTTGTTTGCTTACTTACTTACTTACTTACTTACTTACTTACTTTCACTTTCCCTTGAGAATAGTGATTCGTTCGATCTTGGAAACGACGACACTTTCATTTCGTTCGAGATCGTCGAAACGAGTCATGTTTTCGATGTTTTCGAATTCGCATCGAATTAAAATCCAATGAAATTTATTCACAAATTTATTTCGTTTTTTTTCATCGTACTTTCATCGATCATTACTGAATATACGTATATAATGACTCCGGTCGGCCGAGATATAAAATCGGAAAGTAATGATTAAAAAATTGTAAGTAAGAATTATAAGATAATTATTTTATATTAAATAGATATATCTCAGAAGGGAATAATTTAAAGGTCCGTAATAATTTTTAAATCGAAAGAATAGAACGAACGAAACGGATGAGGAACGAGGTAAGATGCGATTCTTAAACTCCGTGAGGGTTGAAACGAGAGTACTTTCGGAAGAATGAGGACTCATTACGGCGATAATTGTATGGATCAATGAGGAGTTCTACGAGGGACTCTTCGTGAATGCTTCGCGAACGAATAATAATAAGGTACTAGTAGTAGGATCGAAGAGAAAGTGCGAATAGTTCGAGGTCTCTTAGAATTTATTATTTTCCGATAGAGTCATCGCATCAAATTTCCAATAAAATTCGAATCGTCCTTTTCCTTCCGTCTGTCCTTTCGTTCTCCCTCACCACCCTCTTCCGCCAACATCGTTGGATATTTCTCGTAGTAAATTATTACGTTCTTAAAACGTCGACGTTTCGTACTTGACGTTTAATAATTGTTTATATCGAGAAATTTCTAAATTGCAAGTTAAGATATTTTGTCGAGAAAAGAAAAGAAAAGAAAGAAAAAATAAAAGAATAGGAACATCGATAAAAAAACTCCAATTTCATTTTCATCTTCCGTGAGTTTATCATTGCGTTCGAGAGAAGAATTATGGGATCAAAATTGTTATACGATGATAAAAAATCTTGGCGGAACTTTAAAATTGATAAAATATATATTTCTAAAAATACATTATATGGCGAGACCATATGTGATCGTTGGGCATTCGACGTTCGAGCTCGATGCGTTTAGTTACGTCGAATCCATCGTGAATTTAATCGAAGCCTTCCATTACGACTTTTATATTTTTAACCTTTTTATTTTTAACGTGCGATAGGGTACGCGGAGTAAGAGGGAAGGGAAGGAGAATGGTAGGGAGGGAGAGAGGTATATGTACGTACCAATATATCTTTTTACCATCGTTTCTACCTCGTGCAAAGTTACTCGATCGAAATTGTATTTCTCGTGGAGCCGGTACGCTTGCATTGTCGTAAAGTGAAATGAAAAAACGTTTCTAGCGTACATATAATAAAAATAAGGGGAACTGTTTTTTGTTGGCTTGTATATAGATAGATATATACGAATAGGTACGTACGTATGTATGTACATACACGTCTATGTATCGATGCGATACACATAAAAACGTTATTCGAATCATTCTAAAACTCAGCAAAAGAGTTTGAAAACAGTATTAAACTCTTCAACTATTTTCGATAATTTTCTAAAGTCCTATAGAAAATACCGTATATCGTGTAACAGGATCGATAGTGTTGTTCGATGGTAATAAGAGCCGCGTTGTACCGTATAAAACGTCATGAATTATCGTAAGGGCATTCGGTTGCACGCTAAAGCTATGCGGTAATATGGAACAATGTAAATAATGGATAATGCACATTTAATTGCATCTGTGCAAGGGAATTATATCGAGCGTGTACGTAGAAAGAGGGAGAGAGAGAGAGAGAGAGGGAGAGAGAGAGAGATAAAATGCTTTTTCCTGTTTACTTTTTATGTCAGCGCCCACGTTATTTGGATAATAACGCGAGAGAGTAGAACTAACGTCGGGCATTGATATCATACGAGCACAATACACATATTCATACAAACAAATATACACACACACATACAGATATGTATACACGAAGATAGAATCACATTCAAATTCGTACGTCCATCCATTCGTCGTCGTGTGCCCCTTCGTTGTAAACCTTTCGCGCTTTGCATCGCGAAAATAACGCAAAGCTGAATAATAATATCCGATGTTCGCGCGAAAGAACGGACGTTTCTCTTGCCTTTGTTCCTTTCTGTCCGTTCGTTGCCTTTAAATATGGCCTCACGTACGTACGTACATAACGTACGTATGTAGATATATATATATATATATTGTGTACATACGTAGGGTACACACATTGTGTATCAGAGATCGCGCGAGAAAATTCAATTCCTCCGTATGTTCAACATCGCTCCGATTGTTATTGCGCTCTTCGCGTAATTATAAAACACAACGAGAATAGAAATATCCCGGAGAAAAGGAGAATGGAGTCCGGAGAGATAGGGGAGGATGGATGAAGCAGAAATGATTTACGAAAGATGATCAATCGATAAAGGGAAAAATACATCAAAGAACGAGAGGATATTTATATCTTATTGATTATCGTCTTATTGATATCTTTTTTATTTTTTTCATTATATTTTTCTTCTTTCTTTCTTTCTTTCTTTCTCTCGGAAAATATTTCTTTTTCTTTATTGCGAATCGAACTCTTCGAAATGATATCAAAAAAAAAAAAAAAGAAAAAGAAGAAATAAAACAAAGATAAATAAATAAGTAAATAAAGAAAGAAAAAAAACGTGAAATTTATATATTCGATTTTTGTTGGAATTTAATTTGATTTACTAAGTGAACAATTGCAATTTTCGATCGCAACGTTCTACATTTTATCGCAGAATTGTCGTTCTCGGAAGAATGGCGAAAAGTGGAAAGGAGAATGAAAGAAAGAGAGAGAGAGAGAGAGAGAGAGAAGGAAACGGAAAAGGGAGAAAACGTATATATACATATATATATATATATATATATATATATATATATATATATATATATATTTGGTAGAGTCCAAGCGTCTCTCGTAAGAGAGAGAGAGAGAGAGAGAGAAAGGACGTTGCCGGTGTGACGGCGGAATATCGGAAAACGATTATGACATAACTCATAGCGTCGATAAAATTTAATTACGCTTTATATAATTTACCAGAGAAGAGGAAAAGAGAAAGAAAGAAAGCGAGAGAAAGAGAGAGAGAGAGAGAGAGAGAGAGAGAGTGAGTGAGTAGGGTGCAAGTTAATGTTAGCTTTGGTAAGATCGCCCAGTTGAGAGACTATTTATGATATCATTTTTGCAGACACTGAAAACATCGAATGATTTAAGTCGACTATATTGTATATATGTATGTACGTATGTATATATGTGTGCAAGTGTACGAGTATATGTGTACGTACGTGAGAAATGTAACAGCGTATCATCGAATCGTATTCCACCGTAGTACCTTATTCAGTGAATTTTGCCGTTGTTACATATTATATTGGAGATAAGAAACCTTTTAGATTGAGAGAACTTTTGCGAACATGTGACCAGTGAATGTGACTAGGTAGAGCTTCAACGCAATAATACAGACGGTTTGCTTATATATTGAAATCGTGCTTTTACGTTTGGCAGACATTGAATTTTGTGGTAACCTTTTCACAGAGAGAGAGAGAGAGAGAGAGAAAGAGAGAGAAAGAGAGAATAGACAGACAGAGAAAAAGGTAAAAGTACGATGTCATTATTTCGGAACACCAAGAATTTTCCTCAGAATTTTTCCTAGAATTTCACTCTCTTCCTTCGTTGTCTTGAAATTAAAGAATAAAAAAAAAGAACTAATAAAAAATAAAAGAAGAAAAGAGAGGACGAACAATGAAAATTTAATTTAAAAAGAAAAAAGAAAAATAAATTTCAGTATCAATCCAATCCGTGATTTCGATTACACAGAGCCGAGCTAACGTTTGACATAATAAAACGATCGAATTTCATGTTTTCAATGGCGATACCATGCTTTATTTGTTAGCTTCGATACACATTATTTTACGAGATTTTTCAATGAAAACGCGGATTGATAATATTTGTTAAATGTGGGGGCAGTCCTACAGTTCAGCGATGGTAGACGGGAAAAATGTTTCCGATCGTTATTTGTTGATCGGATGTAGGTTTGTTCGACTGGATTTTAAACGAGAGAAGGACCATAGGATTCGTCGAATATCGATCTCTCGAAACGTCGACGGAAGTTCTATTGCTCTGTCTCTGTCTCACTATCTCTATCTCTCGAGCTATTGTTCCTATACGGAAGACAGTACCCTTAGGTCCGGATAATGTATCTTCGTTGCTAATTGTCGGCCCGTGAGTACGAACGGATTGAATTCAGTCGAGAAGATAGAAGGATATCTTAAATTTATATCTTACCGTCCGGTAGATTAGAAACTAACCGTAAGGAAATTCTATAAGAGCTCGATTTGACATAGAAATTTGACGTATGTATAAGTGGAGTACTTAGATATCTAGCGAACGCACTTCAACGAATAGAACAACTCTCTTGGATTTGAATAGTCAACGATGTAACCATAATCTGAATTAATTCATACACGAAACTGTTATCTCGTTAACGAGACTAAAATCTTGGTATTATTTGCTCGTAGCGACCCATTGTTTCCCTTACTATGTTAATTCACGTAATCTTATAAACCGCAGAAGAGATAGTTACTTACTTACTTAGATATGTACGTAGATATCTAAATAAGATAACGCACTTATCTGTCGCAGTAAACTTACTTATTTGCGTTTGATGACACTTTTTACGAATTCTACAAACGAATCTTAAAATCACCGTGAAATCGAAATGACTTTCTCGAGTTTCTCGAGTTTTGAAAAGGGATTATCGTTAAAGGACCGCATGTCTCATTTTGAAGAGAATCTTCGATAAATGACGGGGCCATAAATATGAAGAATACGCGAAGAACGTAGGGAAATATGTTGGAAGGGTGAGGACTATATAAGGGACAGGGAAATATATACGGTATATATACAGAAGCAACCGTATAACCTGCATGCATGCCACAAACGATTACTTTACATCGATCCATGCAAAGTGAGTGAGTGAGAGATAGAGAAGACAGAGACGGAGAATCGTCCTCGTCGTATCCCTAGCGTACATCCTCGAGATAGCTTAACACATTCGCGAGATGTATACGAGATAGCTTAACACATCTGCGAGTCGGGCATTTCAGATAACGCGGAATTGCCGCACGAAACCGTCTTGAATATCCACAAGGAGGGTGGGTGTGTAATATATATATATATACACATCACGAGCAACTATGTGTGTGTGCGTGTGTGTGAGAGAGAGAGAGAAGACAAGTGTACGTCGCTCTGGCATGCTTTACGTCGAGCCGAAGTGCTAACCGCCGTCCAAAGGAGAGAAAAAAGAAGACAATGACACACGAAGGAGGACAGAAATGGTGGCCGCGGTGAACGTTCGTGTCAGCTACTTTGTTTCCCCTTCCATTGACTCTCTTTCCCTCTTTTTCTCTCTTTCTCTGTCTTCCTCTTCCTCTTCCTCTTTCTCTTTCTCTCTCTCTCTCTCTAGCAAACACTCAATTTCTTTTTTCTTTCTTTCCTCCCTCCCTCACGTTTCTCCACCCTTTTTGCCAGGCACCAACGCGCGCGACAAACTTTTTCCCGGGCTTTCCGGCTGGGCTCGCGTATAGAAACGGGCCACTCTCGTAATCTCACGGTTTTCCAACGCGACAGCCAATGGCGCGACGCGTCTATCTTCGATGATATATATATATATATATACACACCCGCGTCAAACGTCTTTTCCAAGCGTTGTGTCGCTTTTATCTTAGGGAATCTCCATGGACGCGAATAAGACCTAGAAGCGTTTCAACTCTATTTCTATCCTACTCTTTCTCTTTATCTTTATCTATCGTTTTCTCTCAGAAAACTTGAACTTCTTTTATTTTTATATCTTCGGCGTATGATCGAAGATCGGTTTTATATTTTATTTACTTTCTCTCCCTGTCTCTCTATCTCTCTTTTTCTTGTTTCTTTCCTTTCTTTTCTTTTCTTTTCTTTTCTTTTTTTTTCTTTTATTTTCCCTTTCATGATATTTCGTATCAGAAATAACGAAAGATATCCGTTGTAATTATTTCGAGCGGTTGCGGAGGAAAACGATGTTAAGGATTGCACGCACGTCGACGATCCTCGTCGTTCAATCAAGAAGCGCCTGGTAGTCGTGTCCGCGAAAGTAAGCCGTCGATCTCGAGGACTGCGGAAGGAAAGGATGCCCCAAGAAAACGCTGATGCCAGGTATTTTTCTTTTCTTTCGACGATCTGACAAGCTTTTGGCATTCCGCTCTAACATCTGTTCATAATACCTCGCGCGTTTTCCTTCCTTTAAGAGAAAGAAACTGCAGTGAAACGTGCTCCACTTATTCGTTCCATCTCTTTCTCCCTTATTAACTTGTTCGCATTCGATCATCTCTTTCTTTTTATAAAAAAGAAAAAAAGAAAGAAAGAAAGAAAGAAATTCTCTTTCCCTTTTGTTTCTTTTTCTTTTTTCTTTTTCTCTTTCTCCTTTTTCTTGTTCTTGAATTTTCGTTACCGAAATCGAGCTCGACGGATGGATAATAATCGGAAAGTACATTGAAAACGATTTATCGAGCATATTTTATATGTAGGAGTTATTTACGAATGAAACATTTCCGAGGACGATCGCGAAAATTGGTTACTCGTTTCAGCGTCGAAAGTCACGCTTTTCGTTTTCTCGTCGGCATCATTGTTAACGTCATAGAGAATATTTTCGGATAAACGAATCGATATTTATATAATCGAAAGAGTTGGAACTGCCAGTGTTCGTTCGGTCGCTTTGTTAATGGATGTTATTAAAATTATTCGCGGTCCCGCGATTTGCATACGTTTCCATATTCGTAAAGGATACGCTTTTACCTATGTACGTATATATATGCGAACGTTATTATTGTAAGTTATCTATGTAATATGTGTTAGTATATACGTACGTATGTATTTGCATGAGCGCGTTTGGTGATTCGCGCGAGGAAAAATCTCGATCGAAATTGCGAAAAATTTTCATAGGTTTCCACCCACGTACGAAGACTGATAACGTTACAGTCATGGAATCAGATCGGATTGATAAAAACAAGGTCGTAATAATGGAGCATCGACGGGTGCATGTGAGGGCCGCAGGTGATGTTAAATTTCAACATCGCCGAATGTTTTACCACGCGGTGAATTTAATCGGACGTATTTTCCGCGCGACGATGCGTTAGCCGTACGGCCAGTCGTTGCATACCGTAAAATTTGCATTCTTAACGAGGTTCGTCGATTCGTATCTTGGTCAATGAGCGAACAGAGAAAACACTAGCTATTTCGTTACCCTCGATAAAGCACGACGAAAAATCAGAAAAATCTTAATCGATTGTATTTCTACTCGATACCTATTGCCGATTTACCCTAATAAACGTAGAACCAGATTCTCGGTTTTAATGCGAATTTTGGAGATTCCTCGAAGGTGTGCGATTAAGCGCGAAATGAAGATTCCTTTGAAACGACGATGGCGACGAATATTTCCCTCTATCTTACTCTCCTTCTCTCTCTCTCTCTCTTTCTCCCTATTTCTCTTACTCGCTCCCTGTCTCTCTCTCTCTCTCTCTCTCTCTCTCTCTCTCTCTCTCTCTCTCGATCTCTCTCTCTCTTTAGCTCAAATCGCAGAAAATAGAAACACGAGGAATAAAGGCGTGGATAATGTAGAAAAGACGAGCCCATTATATTCCATGTTTTACATTGAAATCAGCCTTAATAAGACGTTATCGCTTTGAATTAACAATGGATCTCTCTCTCTCTCTCTCTCTCTCTTTCTCTCTCTCTCTCTCTCTCTTCCTTTTCTTCTTTTTTCTCAAAAATGCAACATTACCGAGATGAAATCTTCGTTTCTTCTTATCTCTTATTTCGAAGGAGCGTGCTTGCTTTTATGATTCGACTGTTCAACGAGCTACCGTCGATCCGTATCTATAGTAAGAAGAAAAATTAAGACAGAGAATTTTTACAACGTTTCACCACTTCCCCGTCCCTTTTATTTTTTGATACGATTCATAAAGCAACGAACGCGAGAAAATAACGGTCTCGCTCGAACGAAAACATTGGGTATACACTGCGAATCGTATCTGGTGAAGAATAAGTCGAGAGAATAATGTTGACGAAGTCGATTGTTTATCGAAACTCGCGCGTCGGAATATTTTTTTTTTCTATTTCTCTTTTTTGTTTCTTTCTTTTTCTCTTTTCTCGCAACGAGAACAACGACGATGGAAAATTGAAGAAGTGGAAAAAAAGGAAAGAGAAGAAAAAAGAAAAAAGAAAAGAAAAAAAGAAAAGAAACAAAGCTCAACTTTATTACGCGATTGAATTTTACCGAGTTTACGGAATGTTTACATGGTTTTTTCTCCTCCTCCGTTTTTTTTCCTTTTTTATTAAAATCGCGAAACTCTCGCAGTGAAAGAAGAACGTATCGCGGATTATTTATTTAAATGTTATACATAGATAGGTAGATAGGAGGTAGGTAGGTAGGTAGGTAGGTAGGTAGGTAGATAGGTAGGTAGGTAGAAAGGTACGTGGGAAACGTGCGAACGGTCTTGGAACATCGATTCTGGGTATCGGGATTATAATTATGTATTCTTTACCAGGAGACGTTTGCATAGAAAACACGCGCTTTCGCAGATTTTACGATAGCTACGTTTTTTTGCGATCGAGTAAAATCAATATAAAGAGCGGACGGAGAACGGACCACCGGATATTTCTCCTTTGGTTTTTACGTACTTTAAACGAAGCGAATCCCGCGAAAATCCGGGCATATTAAAAGCTGCTCCATAATTATTGGACGCGGTAGATATTGGAGGGTTAACGTGGAAAATGTAATGAACTTGAAAAACGAAATAAATCGTACGGAAAGTACGAATATATATGTATACGTACGATAAGTAAGTACTTATTGCATACATCAAAATTCATTCGTTCGAAGGATTGATATTTCTTTTCCTCTTTTTTTTTTTTTTTTTAATAAGTCTAACCAATACGCGGAAATAGCCATAGGCGATTTATTATAACGAACGTCGATATTCAGATATTGAATTGGATTTGAAACTTATTACAGAGGGAAATCTTTTAATTACGCACACACCGGTATATGCGTTACCCTTATACCTTCCGGTCCATTCCCTTCTTCGACCCTTATATCGTAAATATTAGTTTCATTATTAATTACTTTGCTTCTAGCGGAGAAAACAAGAGAAAGAGAGAGGAAGGAAGGATAAAGGAAACAACATTATTTTCAATGTGAAGGTATGTGCGTTGAAAATTTCGTAGTACGAAACGCAAGAAAAACAAAAAGTTTTTTTTTCCCTTAGCTTCTGGAAAGCTTTTATATCTATGATCCTCTCCTTTACTCGACGAACGAATGGAGAAAGAGGAAATGAAGGAAGGAAGAGGAAGATTTAATAACTTTCCCCGTGGAACGTGTCGATCGTTTTAATAACTTTTAATAAGCCAACCCGGTAGTGCTTGGAAGTTCGAGTCAAGAGAATCCGTTGATCTTATTCTAACTTTGATTTATTTTTCACGATCTTGCTACAATTACATCGAAACTATAGATAATAGTTATCGGATATCAACTTTCACTTTCATTTTTCTTCTCTTTCTTTCTTTCTCTCTCTCTCTCTCTCTTTATATATATATATATATATGTCTTTTGATTTTTATATAACGACTCGAAATCGTTCACTTCTCGAGTTATTTTCGAAAAGGGGTGCAAAGGCATTCTTTCAAAAACAGAGGTCCTTGACTTTGTGCGACGCGGTCGTCTTTATGAGCGAGTTGGTGGTGCAACAAAAGTGAAAGGAAGGGAGGAGATAGACAGATAAAAAGAAAAAAGAGAGAGAAAGAAAGAGAGAGAGAAGCTGCGGTTAAGATGTCCGCAAAGAAGAAAACGATGGTGATGCTGGCGATAAAAAGCGTAGAAATAGCAAAAGAGAGAAAAAGAGAGAGAAAGAAAGAGAAAGAGAAAGAGAGAGAGAGAAGTAAATAGACATAGCCGTGGGTCGTTGAGCTCGATTATTTTCAACGTTTTGCCACGAAAGAATCTCTCTACTTGGTAAACTGGGAGAGTAAGTATAACAACAGCACTGTCGATGACTGAGATACCTTATAAGCTTTTCACTTTCGAAAGAAATCAAATCGAGGACGATTAACCTCGTTAATTTCTTCAGCACGTAGATTCAGTCAAGTCGGCTTTCCCTTGTAGTAAGAAAGAAAGTAAGTAAGTAAGTACTTACAAAGTGCGCGTGTATGCTGCTCGGCTCGATTCTCTTCTTTTCTCTTTCATCTCGCGTTACAGCGTGCGTTCCTATCTTCTCCTTTCGTCTCTCTTTTTCTCTATTTCTCTTACTCGCCCTCTCTCGTCACCACGACCGCCTTCTTCTCCCTCCCCCAAACTCCTCACCTTTATCGCTCATCCTCTGCATCCTCTCGTTTCGCTCTTATTTCAAACGGATCGCAGCAGACGCGTCGAGTGGCTTCTACCATCGCGTGCTCGCCGATGCGATTTCTTTACCCAGCATTTAATTTAGATTCTCTCTTTCTCTATTTTCCAATTTGTCTATTTCACTGTCTCTCTCTCTCTCTCTCTCTCTCTCTTTCAGTCTGTCTCTTTCTTTCTCTCTTTCTCTTTCTTTTTTTCTTTTTCTCTCTCTCTCTATGTCTCTGTCTCTCTCTCTTTCTCTCTCTTTCTGCCTTTCACCCGCTTGTTCGCATGCTATGATTTAAATCCAGAGCCGAAGTACGCAAACCGTTTTGCTTCGACTCAATCCGTTCTCCCGTTCACCATTCCCGACTGAATTTTCATGATCATACAAATTTAATTTCGTTAGTGCGTTTCTTCTTTTCTTTGTTTCTTTTCTGTTTGTTTTTATTTTCTTTCTTTTTTCGTTTTCATTTCTTCTCTTTTTTTCTCATCTTTCTATTTTTTTCTTTTCTTTTCTCCTTCAAGTAAGAAAATGAATGAATAATATGCCGTCGCGTAACTTTAATAAGTCATTTACCTCTCTCTCTCTCTCTCTCTCTCTCTCTCTCTCTCTCTCTCTCTCTCTCTCTCTCTCTCTCTCCTTCTTTCTCTCCATCATCGTACACAGCTTTGCGGTATACGAACGTTAATTTCAACGTAAGGCGCGGCCACCCTTTTAATATTATTCCACACGGGGGAACATTCGCTTGCGAAGATTGTTGAGAAGATTATTTGTGCTTGTCTTTGTTCCTTCTCTCTCTCTCTCTCTCTCTCTCTCTCTCTCTCTCTCTCTCTCTTTTCAAATCTCTTGTATCATTAATTAAAAATAAAAATCATGAGGTATTCGTACGAAAGGAAGAAAAAAGAAAAAAGAAAAAGAATTACAGAGAAGAAAAGATACGAAGAAGTTTCTTTTTTCATTTGATACATATATATATATATATAAGTCGATCCGTATAAATTTTTCTTCTTTCAATCGAATATTCGTACGAGTTGTACTTTAAGCTATGACGCTGACTGTACGTGAGAATGTACACGAGGTAGGTACTTACGTTTTAGAAGGTACTTCAACGTGGGCGTGTTATTGTACGCGTCGGACCCATCGCCGGGCGCGCAGGGAAAAAACACGTTGGAAAACATGTTTTCGCGTGGGAGGAAACACGGAAAAAGCGAGAGTCCGACGAGACTGCTGGATGGGTTAGTGATGGTAGTTGGTGTATACGAACCAACCAACGAACGAACGAACGAACGAAAGGAAAGAGAATTCGTTACGCACTCTCCAACCGGATACCAAAAAGAGCCGGAAAGAGCGTATAACTGCCTTTAATTCCCTTTTTTTTCTTCTTTTTTTTGTTTTCTTTTTTTACATATACACACGCACACACACATATATATATATATACGTTTATATACGGATAGCATCGAATGACGAGAAGTATCATTTAACTATCATTCGAAGAAAGATCATTTTGTAAATGAACTTTAAAAATTTTGAAGGTGCTTATAGGAAGGTAGTTGTTTCTTTTGAAGGATTTTCATTTGAATACCGTATCAAAAGGCCGCACCCTAAAGTCGACCAATGAGAAAGCCGCATGGATCGTGCACTGTAGGAAATGGTACTCTGTGGTATCTCCATAAGGGAGAAAGAGAGAGAGAGATATGGATGTGCGCGGGCGCAATGTACGCATTTATGTATGAAACGTATATCCCGTGAGTATACTTCGTTACGTTATTTTGAAAAACCGATTACAAGATAATATGCGATAATACGTAGGGTATAAAAAACATATTAATCGTAGATTGTTTTCGCTCGTAAAAGGAAAAAAAAAGAAAAAGAAATAGAAAAAACATGCGTGATATGATTTTTATTTAAAATTAATTAAAATTAATTGCCAATGTATGTTAGTACGTACATATATATATATATATATATATATATATATATATATATATACGTATGTGTGTGTATGTATTTAAAAAATTTTTCGTCAGAACGTCGGAAGGTCGATACAAAGGTACAGGCTCGTCGATTATTAAAGTGACCAGGCATTTTCCTTTCGAAAGGGTAGGAAGCTTCACTTTGAAGCCATGACCCTAGCATAAATTATTCATCCTCCCCTTAGCCACCCCTTTTTGTCCTCACCTTTTAAAACAGGTGCGTGCCTTTCGTATCCAATCTTCGAGAACGCGATTACTTTTTCATCGTATCTTCTTCTCACCCTTGTTCTTTTTTTTTCTTTTTCGTGTCATCATCATTATTATTATTATTATTTTTTTTTTATTTATTCTTCAAAGAAGAGAAAGGAAAGCTTTTCGACGAATCGTCTCGAAATAAGAATATATCCCTTCGTTCGTTAAACCCCTCTCGCGTCTTTCTTTTCTATCGCCAGCCCGCGTTGTATAAATAAAATAAAAGAAAAAAAAAGAATCTTCCTCAGTATCGTACTTTTTTATTTTCTTTTTCTTTCTTTTTAGAGATCCACGAGCTGTCACGAATATTGCTTTCGGAACGTAAAACGAAAATCGTAAACGTCGAAACGAGTTGTTTCAAATATCTTCTCTCTCTCTCTCTCTCTCTCGAAGATATTTTTAACCTAAAATCAGATTTCACGGCCGATCTCCCTTCCACCCACCGGAAGGAAGAAGAAGAAGAAGAAAAAAGGAGAAAGATAAGAGGGAAAAGAAAAAGTAGCTCGGAGGACGAGCTTCGTTATTTCCAGTAAAACTGCATTCATTATGGCGCCAGTTGCGCCGTATGCGGACGATTATTGCAGCGTATATACAGGTCTAGTCGTCGTGTGCCGATTAAAGCAAAAGCGCAGTAACAGCAGCAATAGCAACGGCAACGGCAACAACACCAGCAGCAACACCAGCAGCTACTCTCTTTGCTGACTTGCCTCGCATTTATGTCTGGAAGAAAGTGCCGGATTCTTGCAGTTAATTTTCCCGACGATCCTTCTAATAATAACCGTTCCCGGCCTTAATTAGTCTTTTATCCGTGGTCTAAATTCCATGTCTCAGGAAGATAAAAGCTTTTGGAGAGGAAGAAATAGACAAGAACAAAGAAGAAGGAGAAGAGGAGGAAGAGGAGTAGGAGGAGGGGGAGGAGAAGGAGAAGAGGTAAAAAGAAGGAAAGAGATAGCGTTTGCGGGTTGCGTAGAAAAGCGAGCCAAGTGACCCACACCCCCTTTTATTATTACGCGTACACGCGCACGTCTGTAAAACGCAAATTAAGGCGGAGTATTATGGCACGAAAATAGGGCCTGCGTCTGTTAATCTGCATATTTTCTTCATTGTTTTCACACTTTTTTTTCTCTGTCTCTCTCTTTCTCTCTCTCTCTCTTTTTCTCTCTACCCACCTCGCCAACGTATCTTAGTATAATGGGATACAGTCGAGTCTTGGCAAAAGGTTCGTTGGTCTGGCCTAAACGAATTATGTAAAGAGAAATTTATCGTACTCGTCGTTCCTCTTGCGGTAATATTATTTAATACTATAATATATAGTATAATAAAAAAAATATATATGTATGTATGTATATTAGTAGATATATAGGGCTGAACGTTTTAAGTTACGAAATATTATATATATATATTTATTGTTCGATATCGAACTTTGCGAACGATACTATGACTTTTTTGTTACATCAACTTTTTCGAAACTTGACAAGTTCACTTCCACCTTCTTTGTTATCTATCTTTATTTCTTTTTGTCTGTCTATCTCTCTCTTTCTCTCAACTGTAAAAATGGTTACTTCGTAAGACGTGGAAAGAAACGAAATAATTTTCTGGATCTCGACGTTCGTGTGTAGCACGTGAAATAAATCAGTATTCGTTTGCCTTGTCTGGAATAAGAGAAAAGAGGAATAATAGTGTAACGTGATTGAGAGAGGAAGAAGAAGAGAAAGAGAGACACGAAGAGAAGTATTTTCGGTTCTTGTTATCTGTACTATCCCAAGACGTCATATATCGCTTGGACCATGGCTTTTCGCTTGCCAAAGTTGAAGGGGGATCGTAATAAAGGGAGAATAGTGATACTACCGACAGAAAAATATATAAAGTTACCCTAAGAATTCTATGCTGGTGGTAATGTTAGATAGAGGTAAATGGTCACGGTTCGTCCTTCTTAATGCTTACTTATCGAACAAATAACCTTTCAAATAAATTTTCGTGGATCGTACGTAACCACTACGCGTTTCTGAGAGGAAGAAGAAGAAGAAGGAAGAAAAAAAAAGAATTAAAAAAGAAAGAAAAAGATGGAGAAGAGCAAAAAAGGAAAATATACGTCTGGCAAAAGTGTAGAACTGAGTACTTCGAATGAACGAACTCGAGGCTCGTGTAATATTTTTTTTCTCTCTCTTTTCTCTTTTTTCCCTTCTAGTAACGCGTAACTACGACACATATCGACTTTTATCGGTCGATTCAGTCTTGCCAAGAATGTTTTTAAGGCTTCTATAATATTTATTTGGCAAGAGAAGACATCTTGGGAAGTAGGAAGGAGGAGGCCGGCTTTAAAACGGGAGAAATAGGGGAGGGGGCTGGAAAGGCACGCTCTCATTATATCTTCGGGATGTCTACTCGTGGAATTTATTTGTATGAGAAGAAAGCCTTACGACGTCGTTTAGGATTTTACTTAACAATTTACCAAATAACTCTGCGCGAGACGAACTAAACAGACCGAATAGATAGAATAGTTTTTCGTCTGTTTAATTTAAACATTCTTCGAAAGATTAATTATTATCTTTACAAAGAAAGAAATATAATAACCTGAAAGATCGTCGATTGGATAAATGAGAAAATAAAAAAAAGATAGAACGCAAAGCGAATGCAAACTGCATACATGGGAAAAACGTCGATGAGGATTCGTCGATGGAGAGAGAGAGAGACAGAGAGAGAGAGAGAGAGAGAGAGAGAGAGAGAGAGAGCAAATGAAAAAAAAGAGATAAAAAAGCTCTTGTTTTTGAAGCCGCACATACGAATATTCCACAAACGAGATTTTCATTTAATTCCTGACGTGCAGCTTGACGAGAGGATAGGTAAATTTAGTGAGTGTAAGAAAGAGAGGATGGACAAGGAGAATAGGGGGAGGGGTGGGAAAAAGAAAAGAAAGAAAGAGAGAAGAGGAAAAAGAATAATTAGAGAGAAAAAGACAGAGAGAGAGAGAGAGAGAGAAGTAGCATTAGCCATATCAATGACACATTGTATAATAGGTAATATGCTAAAGCCGAATGGTTGAAGGGGTGGTAGTTGAATGCATAGGTATAAAGAGGTAAGGAGGGGAAGGCAATAGGGGTGAGGTGGGGTGGGGGTGCGGTTACGTGCCTCGTTACCGCACCACGAGACGATGCTAATCGTAAGTCTACGACTTGAATGCACGCGGTGGTTGGCGTTTGTTGTGTCGCTTCTACTCGTGAGTACGTAGAGCAAGCACGTTAGTAATTAGCGTTTTGTTACGTCACAAGCACACAATGCGTACGTGTGCATGCGCGCGTATGTGTATAAGCAAAGAGAGAGAGATATAGAGAGAGAGAAAGAGAGAGAGAGAGAGAGAGAGAAACACACATGAGCAAGCAGACTCGCACGAGCAAGCTTGCTAGTTTAGCTCTGACTATCGTAGCTCATTTGTATAACATAATTCGAGAGTCGCGTCATCGACTGTTACATAGCGAAGCCTTTTGACTTCGCGTATCATGAAATTGCGCTTTTGTTTTATTCGAACTACGCTCGCAATGTCTATCGTTATTAGAGAAACTGTCTTGAGTCAAAAGGGAAATCAATGTATATTTCATTGGATTTTCAAAGGATTTATATAATACAATATCATTGAATTGAAAAATATATTATCTTAATGAATTAACGCGATAATAAAAAATAATGATCGGTAGAATATCAAGATAGGATATCGGGAAAATGAATTAACAATTGTAAATATTAATAAAAGTTTTCTAATTTCTTCCGATCGATTAAATAACTAACATATCTGTTATTAACTTTTACGTTTCGTCTAATCTACCGTGCTCTGGATAAAACCTTTAGTTCCTTTTTCTTTTCTCTAGTTTTCTTTTATTCTTTTTATTCGGCAGTTATTTTTTCGAGAATAATACCTAATACTCAAACTTATCGATTTATCGGATCAAGAGCAAAAGTAAAAGCCGGACGTGCTCGCTCGATTTCATTCATTAAAAGAGGTACGGATCGCGGATACCGAACGAGCTTTGCTGTCCTCCCCATTGCCTGAATTATGAGATAAAAACATAGGGTGGATAGACAAAACGGGACACAATTCTGTCAAGCGCAGCCAATGCCGACCGGCCCACGGTCTTTCCATGGTATATCTATACATGCGTGTGCATATGTTTATGTGAGTGCTTATATATATATATATATATATATATATATATATATATATATATATAATGTATATGCACTACTTGCAATTTTAGTACGTTTCTCGTACGGTAATATACATGGTGGTAACGCGTAAACTCCGTTCTGACGTGTATAAATTTTTGTACTCGACGTTTCAGAAGCGAGTCGACCACATTTTCGCTTAGCATCGCAAGAGTATTCTCTCTCTTTCTCTCTCTTTCTCTTCATACACATATATATATATATATATATGTGTGTGTGTGTATATAAAAATATATACGCACAATACATATTCATATAGATATGTACGTGTAAATACATACGCATGTACATTATCGTAAATTTACTTGTATAAGCTACATCGGCAGATAACTTGTATTTTAGGTCATACATACGCGGAAGCGTAGTTAGATACGCATAATACATAGAATTTTGAAGTTTCATATATATATATGTGTATGTGTATGTATGTATATATGTATATAATATATAAAGAGAGAAAGAGAGAGAGAGAGAGATTTGGATTTATTACAACAACATCGTGAATAATAACAGGAATATACTATTCTAGATTTTGACGTAGGAAGATGTCTTTTTTATATACATACATAGATATTTACGTGTCTCCCATATATGATTTGTTTATATTCCTTACAAATCGTTAATACAACATACAATACGATTTCGATATTGTCGACCAACAAATCCCTCTTTCATTCTCTCTCTCTCTCTCTCTCTCTCCCTCTCTCTTTTCATCTGACACTACCCTTCTACTAGTCTGCGGATGGCGGTCGTTGTGGTAAAATCGATACGAAAATGTATAGCAGACGGGCCACGAAACAAGTTTACCATTTTGCGTTGCTGGTTAGATCGACGCACGCACGCACGCACGTTTCAATCGATATGATAAGTGGAATTAAATATCTCTGACATAAGCATTCTTTTTTTTTCTCTTTTCAATTTTTGTTCTTTTTCTTTAAACTTGTCCCCACAAAATAAATTATCTTTAAAGAATTATAAACCTAATGCAATTTCGATATTTGAAATAACGCTGTCAGAACAGATATACCATAGAAATTTCGTGTTTCTTAAAATCAAAATTGAAAGTTATATACGAGGCAATATTTTTCGTTTGAAAATTGTCCCTCCTGTATCGGTCGCGCATGAATGCACTATACAGAGATAGAGATATTTTTAATTTAACCTTATGAAATCGTATTTTCAACAACGCACCGTCGGGATTCGACGATATTCCCCGTTATTATTTGAATTCGGGGAAATAATTAATATTTCGTTGGTAAATATAAACTTTCGAATAAATTTCCTGGTATATTTTCACATTAGTCAAACGTTTCGATATAATCTATGGATTACGACGAGGGTTGGGGCGTCTGTTATTGGCGTATCAATTAACGTTTCGCCTTTGGATCAAGTTCACAAGAGTTTGACTTGGAGAGTTCGAGAATGCGGGTAGCAAGACGACGACGACGACGACGACGATGACGAGGAAAGCGACGGCAATGGCGGCAATGGCGTTGTGAGACCCTCGTCTGCGATCGTTGTAGTTAATGCACGCGAAGAATTGGCCCTTTCCTAAATTGAAACAAATAGGTTGGAAGGTAAATCAAGTCGCGACGCCCGGAGTCATTACTTTTCATTTAAGGAAGTGCGTAACAAAAAGGGTTGAATAAGCGAGTTCGGCCTCTCTACTGCCCGGTGAGTTTAAAGTTACGAACTTAAGGACTTTCGGTCGGGCGGCGAGCGAGCAGAAGTAGAATGGAGTGAGAGAGGGGATGTATCATCCATTTAATTGTTCTCATTATCTTCGTTCCGTGCCTTTATGCGGTTGGTCTTAGGTGCGGTATCAATTTGCATTAGTGGACTCGCAGAGGTAAGTTCAGAGAGTAAGTTAAGAGATCGGATAAATGAGTTACATGGTTTGCGTATTTTTGCCATTTAAAATGATCACTCGTAATGTTCTTCGTTTATTATCATTTTTATCATCGTACCTTTCTTCTTTTTCTTTTTCTTTATTTGTTTTCCCTTTTCTTCTTTTCTCCCTTTGATCATATTTATTAAAGAACGATACGACGTAATACCACAGAGGAAATATACTTTTTTATTAGAAGGATAAGCGAACTTTCTTTCAGTACTTTTTTATTCTCACGAGCTCGATTATAGCGTAGCGTAGCGGCTCTCCCTATCTCTTTTAGACTCCCTATACTCTCACGAACCTTACGACAAGTACTTGTCGTAATTCTTTGTTACGTTTGTTTCACAGAGAGGACATTGTCGTCGTAGAAAATGCAACGCAACCTTTTTATCCCTTTCCCCACCCCGATTTCTCTTCGCTTTCTATCCGCGTTAGAAATCGTATCATCCTCGGTCCCGCTTCTACGTACGATAGGCTTTTATCCGGCCGGTTTATCGTTAAATAGCAATTTAATAACGTAGAAACGAGGTAAGCGCTTCCTTTGTTCTACTCGAGTCCCAAACAATATCAAAACTCAGACTAAACTTCATAAAGTTCAACCATTCGCGCTCGCATTCTCGAAGTACCGAATCCTCCAAGTTATAGGAAGTTCAGCCGCGTACTTTCCTACTTCGACAATGCTCCACCTTGAATGCTCAAAATAATATTAAGCGATTCTCCTTCTGGTGCTTAGAGAAAGGAATATTACTTCGTATCTGTCGGTAATATTGCTATCATGTACGTACGTACATACTTGGGTACGTAAAAACATTTAGCAGGGATGTTGATTATTAAAATTTTTCGCATAAAGAAGATCGTTAAAATAATTTCCTAAAGGAATTTTCTTGTTTCGTAAGAGAAGAAGAAGTTTGGCTTTAACGTTACTCCGAAGAAAATTATGTAACGTTAATTGGTTACAAAAATCCAATGACGCGAGAACGTTACACTTCATTAAACTATAATATGCTTCGTGACCGACAATGTTGTGCCCGGTCTTAGACCTAGATTACACATTATTATATATTATTCGTGTCTTTAAATATGGTTTAACGCTAACGTTAGAGTATTTCAAGTGCAGCTAATTGCAAACTGTCGTAACATCATTTGTTATCATCAAGCCATCAAGATGTCCGAAGGTGTTGCTGGCAAATACTCGGTAATTAGGATACACTCTCCCGAATTTGTGGCTAGCGCTATAGACGGAGATAGACAGAGAGAAACACGAATACACGGAGAGAGAGATGACTAGAAGTTAAGTGGAGCTTTAGATGGAGAGGAAGAGAGAGAGAGAGAGAGAGAGAGTGTGATTACAAATATAATTAGTACTTGCAACTAATTAGTAATTGCCAATCGACGAGCGTGGCAATCGAGTGGGTCGAAGGTGGGTTGCATTGGTCATGATCCCAATGGGTTGGTATATAGTAGTAGTAATAGTAGTAGTGTAGTAGTAGTAGTAGTAGCAGTAGTAGTAGTAGTAATAGTAGGAGTAATAGGATTGAAAGGGGTGAGGCGGAGGTGGTACAGGTAGACACGTGGGTGGTAAATTGCGCGAGCTTTCGTATATTTAAGTAGCGACCGTTTAAATACTCGCTAATTACGTACGTAATCACGTAGAGCGGGCTTCGTAATTAGTCAATTTCTAAACACAATTCGCCTGTCTCCAGCTCGTTTCCTAACGAGCTGACCTCGTTTCGTATGCGCGTTCGCTCTTCTCCCAATCCCGACCGCTCCTACGCCGTTAATCGAATCTAATCGTTCCTTGAAATTTTGCATACGGTGTTCGAACAGAAATTAGGACATTAAATTGTCGTTTGAGATCCTTTAAATAAAGAGCGAGAGAGATAGAGATAGATGGAAAGACAAAGAGAGAATATGTTTCATTTCGCACGGTAAGAAGACGTTATAAGTTACAGTAGAACATTTAAATAGACAAATCATGTACAGATACAAAACAGTAATGAATGTTAAGATATAAATATAATTTAAAACGATTATTACAAAGACTAACGCAAAAGGAAAAAGAGAGAGAGAGAGAGAAATAAAAAACAAAGAAAACAGAGATAATACGAGTGCAACGAAGCGGGACGGTTTAGTTGATTCCGAATGAAGAGACGGACTCGAGGACCTTTCGAAACAGGGAAATATAAACGGGCTGTAAGTGCTCCGACACTGGTTAACGGCGAATGTGAAACGTCGAGAATCGAAACGAATAGAAGGGACTCCGATAGTACTGGAGATGGTGCTGGTGATGGTGGTAGTCGTGGTGATGGTGATAGTGGTACAGAGGGGTTGCATCGCACTTACAGGACATAAAGGGGATTGGAGCAGCAGCAGCAACCATAGGGTAGGAAGGATTCATTCATATCGCGGATTGGGATCTCTCTCTCCCTCTCTCTCTCTCTCGCTCTCTCTCTCTCTCTCTCTCTCTATCTATCTATCTATCCCTTTTGGTCGCGTGGCTGACAAAGAGCAAGCGGGGGTTGAACCGCTGTCAGAAGCAATACGCTCCATTGCGCAATACAAATGCTAACCAAAAGTGCCGGTACTGTGGATAGGATCGCGGACCACACACGAAGATAACTTACCATCTTCTTGCGCTTGTCCACCAAATCCTGTAACTTTCGAGAGAGAAAGAGAGAGAGAGAGAGAGAGAGAGTGAGTAAATTCGATATCCGATATCCGTAGATATAATTGATATTGGATGAAGCTGTCTTTGGAAAAGTTTGTTTGGGGGATTACAAGAGAAAGAGCTGGCCGACCCTTTCAACCAAAGATCTCCGATAGTTTCGACGATCTTTCCGCAGACTCGTTCGTTCGTTCTTAACGAAAGAAAGAAGTTCCTCTTCCTCTTCTTCCTCTTCTTCCTTCTCTTCTTCTATTTCTTCTTCTACTACTAGTACTCCTCCTTTTCGTCGTTACTCCGATCACAGAGAAGATTCGTCCCAAGAGATTTTTACGGGTAGATAGACAAGTTGAAAGAGAAAGAGAGAAAGAGAGACAGAGAAAGAGATAGGGAGAGAATGGAGGAAGGGAGGTTAAGCCGCCGTGAAAAAAATATTTTCCTCGATACCAGACGTAAAACTTTTCTCTAAACTTTTTCTATATCTATATTTATATATCCATGTGTATGGATATATATATATATATATATATATATATACAGATACACACAAACGTGCTTAAAGGTAATACAATTTATATACATATATATAATTTTTTTCTACGACACGTAGAACATACTTACTTGGAGCAAAGAGGTCGGACTTAGAAAGAAAAATAAGCGGGTACGTTACTCTCCACTTGGCGTTCACGTAGACCGAAAAACTGCTAAAAGTAAGGGACGGCTTTTCTAGATGCGCGCTGGCTTCCAAGCGAAGCGTATAATTGCGCCAGAAAGAAGTACTCTTTATAACTCGCGGCAAATATTACAGAAGCACAGTGTGGAAATAAAGCGTTAGAGACGACTACGACTACGACGACGACGACGACGACGACAACGACGACGACGACAACGATGATGACGACTACGACGACGACGACGACGACGACTATTATGAAGAGGATGAGAACTGTGACGATGTTTTTTCAGGAGAACGTTCCTTCGGAAAATGAAAACGCTTTCGTATTTCGCGATAACATTTCTACCTATTGTACCTGTCTATATATCTACGTATGTATGTATGTATGTATGTACGTACGTACGTACGTAGCACGATCTTTCATGATAAAGTTTCTTCCTTCTCTACTTCTGTAGTATACATTCTAGACGATAAAACTGCGTCTAACGGAATAATGGATTATTCCCTTTGTGTGGATATATTATTTTAACGGAACCCTTCGAGATATCTCAAGTATAATGATCATTATAATAGGATCGATTGGATCAGCGAATTCACGATAGTAAATTGTTCTAACAATAAAAAAAAATTCAATGAACGATCGAATTCAATTGCTAACGATTGGATAAATCTATTTGTAAGTCGTTCTTCCGGAAGAACGATACAGCATTAAAAACATTTTTTAACGTAATCCCGTTTTCTTGAAACATTTGACCGAGAGAACAAATCGGATCATATAATCAAAATAAATTTGATTCTTCGGGTATTCCAATAGAAAGTTGCATATAAGTACTTACTTAACGCGTAATCGAGATTATTTCGTCCCTTTGAATTTTCGACGATTTCCTTTTATAGAGTCATACGTTTTATCGTAAAGTAACTTTACTTTACCGCTTACGAAAAAAAAAGAAAAAAAAAAAAGAAAGAAAAAGAAGAGAAAAAGAAGAAGAAGAAAAAGGAAAAAAGAAAGAAAGAAAGAAAGAACGTGTGTGCTTTCGAAGAAAACTTTATTAGAAGGAGAGAAAAAGAAATCGACTTGCGTTGTAAAGAACGCTATCCCCTTACACCCTCCCCCTTTTTATTTCACTCTTTTATATATATATATATATATATATATATATATATAAAGTTTCAAAGTTATTGTAGAAAAATATCTTGGACGTGGAATGTTTCGAAGAAATTCGTAAGTTTCGAGAAAAAGCTATCGAAGCACTCGGAATCTTTAGAATATGATAGAAAGTGTAGGTAAGCGAGATGCGCGTTCTGAAAAAGGACGAGGAAGCTATTGGTGCCAGCTGATACGACAATTTTCGAGAATGACATCGATAAGTGCGAACGGGTTAAATCACCGACTGAATCTTCGATCGAGAAAACGTCTTTCTGGCCAGTAGCCATAAAATCTTGAAAGATTTCGATTCGTTGAAATCCTTTGACACATGAGATTTTGATATTGTATCGAGATCGTCTTATATAGAACATTTACCATCTCTTTTTCTCCTCTCTCTTTCTCTCTCTATCTCTCGTTGGGTATGATTTGGCGAGATACTCTTTCAGTTTTTAGATATGCATGCATAAAGCTTCGCAATCGGAGTGGAAAATCCTTCCTCGATCTGTTCCATGTGTTTCTCGATATAAATGTGTGTTATACATATGTTTGTATGTGTGTACGTGTGTGTGCTCGTTGCCAAGGGAATTGCAGTAGGTATTAAGCGAGAACATAGAAATGTGATTTTCCGTCGAAAACGAAAGGATTCTTTTTCGGAAATCCGGTCAGTAGAAAATATCCGCTTATACACTCTGACGTATACTAGTTCGTGATAACGTTGCAAAATTTCAGGTAGATCATCTTTATCCTATCGTAAAAATCAAAGGATCCAAATATCCTCGTAGAAATTCCAATGGTATCTCGAAAGAAATTACATATATGTTCGGTGGTAGAATCTCAAAAATATACATATAAGTTTCTTTCTTTGTTTCGTTCGTTTGTAGAAAGAGCGAAGACAGAGACCATTCGATTTTATAAATACGTATTACGAATATTTCGCCGAGTTGCATTCACCGTGTTTGGTTATTCCAAGCATTTCTCTGGTAGAGAATTTTCCATAGTAGAAAATTTCTACTGGCGTATGTCTCCGATGTACGGATCTATGTATGTATATATGTTTTTATGTACATATCTATACACGTACGTACGTGAATACGTATGTATTTATGTATCGTCAGTTATATTTAACTTACCTCGTAGTTTAGCATTTTCTTTTGCATTTTGTCGTAGTACTGGCCAGGCAACGCGCAACAGTACGACCCGTCCACCAGTCATTTGGCCAAAGAAAGCCACTGGTCTATTTTCGCAAATATAAATCTGTCGAGAATGTTCAATCTTCATAAGACAAGATGAGAGTAGAAAGAATCATGAAATTTTCCTTTTTTGAAAACTCGCTCGACTGACTTTAGTCACGATCCAAGAAACGAAAAAAGGAAGAAAAGAAAAAGGGAGAGAGAGAGAGAGAGAGAGAGAGAAATGTAGTTGATCGAGATGATAGAACTGCTCCTCCTATTTCATGAGAATAGACGGGGAGAAAACCGATTTGAGAGATAAAAGTATTCGTATTTGTTCTTTTCTCCCACCCAACCCTCCTCTCTCAACCTTCGGCCTCGTCTCCCACGTAGTCGTTGATTCGCGTAGTAGTGATTTTTACTTGACGCGTGCACGCGACGTGTTCTCTTGAGAAAGAAAGATTCCTTTCTTCGATAAAGTGTTTAATTCAACGACTTGCAAGTTACGTCGGATGATTTATGATCGAGAAAGTCGAGGGAAGCCGCTTAGATCGTGCAATTTACGTCGCTCGTCGATCCGTCTTGTACTATGTTACGAACGTTGAAAATATCGAGTAAGGCTTTACTAAGGGCTTACACAACATGCTTTATATATATATATATATATATATATATATATATATATATACACATATATATATGTGTATGTATATAAGAGTAGTTTTGAGAAGCTCTCGAGAATATAATATAGTCCTTTCTGTTTGTTCGTAATGCTTTTGTCATAATGAATACTAATGAATAAAGTGAAAATATAAGTGTGTATGTGTGTAGGAGGAAATAAGGGATAAAGATATAATATTAAAATGCTTGACTTTGTGATTAAAATATATATAAATAACTTTATTGTGTTTATAATAAAATGACCTATCTATATTACAAATATACAAAATCGTGACTATTTACATTAAATCTCCGTCTCGAGTTTCAAACGAGTTACCTATTACTTATTTTCGAAGAACGTTCGTTATTTATTTATTTATTTAATATTTTTTTATATTTTTTTTCTTTATTTTTTTTCTTTATTTTTTTTTCTTTATTTTTTTTCATATTAATGAATAATCGATCGATTGATTAAACTATGATGTCTTCATCAAGTAGAAAGAGAAAAAGGTTATTTCGTTGCAAATACAAGGTGCAAGGTAGCGAGTTGTGCTCCTCGCGATATAATCGTGGTTGCATTTATTTATTTATTTATTTATTTATTTATTTATTTATTTATTTATTTATTTATTTATTTATTTATTTATTTATTTATTTTTTCTTTCCTTTTTTTTGTATTTTTTTTTGTTTTTTTTTTTTCGTTTTCGCTCTAATTACACTTGCGCACTACGAAGCTATATCACGATTCTCAAAAATACGAATAAATCGTTTTTATTTTTTATGTTCGGACACCATGTCTTTATGTATACGTGTATGAGTGAATGACCGTATGTGTGTGTATATGCGTGTATGAGTACGTGTATTTTATCGGGAAAAGGATATAATTCTGGATTAGTGTGAGAAATATTTTCTTGATAATAAGTAGTGAGAAAAAAGAGATCGCAACTCTCGAAGTTCGAAGCGAGGAACGACGTACATCCTGAAACAGAAAACAAAAAGAAAGAAGAAAAGCGGGTATTGATCGAAATGCTATCTGCTATCGGTTATCGTATTACACACGATTGACATTTATTTGCACGTGAAAATATTCAATTATCATATTATGCACCATCTGATAATAATCAGTACGTGAAATTGAACGAAATAACATAAAATATATATATATATATACATATATATATATATTTATTTATTTATTTACGTATTTTTCAAACGAGGGAAAATACAGACACGATCATAGAGGGATTGAGAATTTTCATGAAATTTCTTGTGCTCGTTTGAGCTAACGAATTTTTATTATTTCTTTTTTTTTTCATCCACCCTTCTCTTCCGCCACATTTTTTTCTTTATTCTATTTTTTTTCGTTTTTTTTTTTTTTCATTTTCATTTCTTCATTCACTTTATACCGTACACGTTCCAGTCAATTTGAATAGAAAATGGATACATAACGATTTCCCGATAAAACGATGAAGCAGTTTATCGAAACTCACCTTCCCCTTGCTGCGATTTCCAATTACTCTCTGTACGTATTGCGATAATACTTCTGGCAACATTTCACATCTGCAACAAAAAGAAAATTCCAGATTTGAATCTTTGTTTTTCGTTGGTACACACGTGTCTCGCCTGGTTAGATAATCTTTCAAACGTCAAAAAATATAATTACGTATACTGAGTAAAGCGAACTGATGAAATATAAACAAATATATACATACGTATACATATACAAAAACATATATATACATACATATATATATATATATATACATATATATCTGCAAAAAGATTTATACATTATTTCGATTTACAAACGAAATAAAATATAAAAAGAGAGAGACAGAGATAGACATTGTCAGTATACGTGGTATAACGTCGAGTATTTGTTTTATAAACGTGGAATATAAACGTGAAAGAGAGCCTTGCGTTATGGAAGACTTCGAGATATATCGACGTAACTTTCGAAATGCATTTAAAGTTCCGCTTCGTCGTCTACCGTGCATCGAATTGTATTTTCTTTTTACGATGATGGCCACGTGGGTGAGTACTCGCTCACATTTCTTCTCTCTCTCTCTCTCTCTCTCTCTCTCTCTCTCTCTCTCTCTCTCTCTCTCTCTCTCCCTCTCTCTTTTTCTTACAGAATGTCGCATCGTATCAAAACGATTCTTTTTCGAAAACGCGAGTGGAAGTCCTTGGTAGAAATGTCTGTCTTTGCAATTTCGTTTTACCGCTAACATTTCTACCTTTTCTCATCTTTTTTAACTTTTCTCTCTCTCTCTCTCTCTCTCTCTCTCTACACACACACACACACATATCTGTCTCTATCTGTCTCTATCTCTTCCTCTGTCTTTTTTTCTCCCATCACTTTTTTCCTTGTACCACGAATAGAAGACGCTTGACACGTTGAGTCAATGCACGACCTTATTTCGTGCCTCCGCAAAATCCGTCAAGATAATTTTCGATTCTCAACGAGCTATATAAAAAAATATGAATATCTTTCGGAATATATTTTTTCAAAGAATAGAATATTATATGAGATCATATGAGATCGTGAGAAAGAGAGAGGGAAAGTAAAGTAGAAAAAATGAGAACGTCAACGAACGTGACAACGAATGCCAAGATAAATTTGCCAAAAAGAAAAGTTTAAGAGACTGTTTAAAATTATCAAAAAAACGAGATTATCTAAAAAATAATGTAAAATTATCGAAAAGAATATTATTTAAAAAATAATGTAAAATCATCGAAGAAAAAAAAATTATCTGAAAAAACAAAATCGAAAAAATAATTTTGTTGATATACGTTCCGTTCGCGAACTACATACCGATGAGTTTCATTGAGGATCAAAAGAGAAAGAAAGAGAGAGAGAGAAAGAGAAAGAAAGAGATCGAATAAAAAAAAAACAAAGAAATCAACAAAGCTCGCTACGCGGAAAGAGACGGAGAACAATCGCAATCCGGCAGCACGCGGCGTCAGTCGTTTATTGTTTCCACTCGAGAGGCATCGTATTCTACGATGATTCCAATAAATTTAGATCGTCGAAAAGCCCTTGTGAAAAGGAGTGAAAGGAAGAAGGAGCCATTGAAAAAGGTGCAAGTGAAAGGAAAGAGAGAGAAATAGAAAGAGAGAGAGAGAGAGAGAGAGAGAGATGAACCGCAAAGGTCTTTGCGTTGGTACGCGCAATGTAATTACGACATGCCCCCACAAGAGAATGAGGAGAAAGAGGAAGAGAAGTTGAAGGGTGGAAGAGGAGGATTAGTCGAGCGAAAAAATAATGGTATGGGGTTGCGGTATAGTTTGTATTGCGAGAGGAGAGAAAGGGGAAAGGGAGTTTTAGGAGTAACCCATGTAGGATGAGAAGGGTACAATCGAAACAAACGCAACTACAAGGGAAGAGAGAGGACACGGTACGTAAACAGTGAAGTTATTGATTGCGAAAAATCACTTCCGGCCAAACGTAGAAACGCAACACGGACGACGCGGAACGTGTGCCGAAAAGAGGAAAAGAGATAGAGAGATAGATGGAGAGAGGGAGAGAGGGAGAGAGGGAGAGAGAAGGATCGTTGGTAGGCAGCTTTGATTGGAAAGTCGCCAAAACGCAGCTCGACGTTTGTTTTCAATGAGAAAAACGAGGAGTAACGAATTCGGTTCATCGATCGTTAATTTCATTTTAATTGTTGTAAGGATTGATTGAAATTTTAATAAAACGTGCTAGCATACACTCGCACACGCGCGTACGCTCTCTTTTTCTCTTTCTTTCTCTTTCTCTTATTTTTTCTCGGTAGTTTCTCAGATTGATAACACAGACGTCAAGAAAAGCACTAAACGTCGGAAGTAACGATACTACTGGCGGAACAGCGAAAATTCAAGGTTTTGTAACTTGACGTAAGAGGAATCGGTGCTCGAGTTACCTGCGATTAGTATCGCGTTTGAATTATTAAAGCCAAGCGAAGACAGGATGACGTATCGTCGGAAAGCGAGATTCATTCTCCCGTGAATCACTACCGATATCGATATCGCTGTAAGTAAGTAAGTAAGTAAGTAAGTAAGTAAGTACTTACTTTTTCTATATTCTTGGAGGGCTGCAAATCGATTTGGGGATTTGAACTACGCCTTGAACTTTGGGGAAGTGAAACTGTCAATCATTCGACACCTTCAAAGTTTGATCTTTATCATTGGACATTTTATCGAGTCTTCGTTAAATAATTTCTCGACGAGTCTAACTGCTCGAAGTCGATCTTACCCCCTTCTCCTCCTCCTCTTCCTCCTTCGCTCAGTTAAGTTAAATTTTCTCTTTTGGATACGAAAGGGGAATAAAAAAAAAGAAAAAGAAAAAAGAAGAATAGCAAGATTTCTATAGAGAGAGGAAAAAAGATAGGAAGAGAGAAAATGAGAAAGAGAGAGCGAGAGAGAGAGAGAGAGAGAGAGAGAGAGAGAGAGAGAGAGAAAGAAAGAGAGAAAAGAGTATCGAGGAAACTGGCTAGCTGCAATCAGATTATTTCCCTTTCGTTCGCCCCGGTATCGACGGAACGGCGACGTGCTTTTAAAGGAAAGGCGCTTTTCCACGGAAAATTCTTTTCCTTTCGAATTATCGATTTGGTCGCTCTTATCCTCTCGTAAATATCGCAAATGAACAGCGGTGAATGTGTAGGAGGACTTTGAGATTCGTAGGAATATATCGAGTAGGTGGAGCGACTAGTGTTCGTTCACTTTCTCGGTGTTCTCTTTCTCTCTTTTTTTCTCTCTCCCATAGTCGGCCGTGGGAAACGGCAAACGCTATATTCCCTGGTAGTTAACTAAAATGGAAATAGCGGTGGCGAGGTGGCAAAGTAATACAATCGCAACGAAATTCGATTTGTCCGCGTAATGAAAACGTCGGATTCACGGTACGCCGGTCCCCGCCGCATAAACTTCGGCATATCTGTCGATTTTCCATTTTCACGCAAGTATCAAACTTAACGGGAGATTACTTCGTTGTTGTTCGCAGCGGCAAGCAGCCACCAAGCTCACACGTTCTATAATAGTGTGGAAGTAATAGTAGTAGTAGTAGTATTAGTAATAGTAGTATTAGTAGTAGTAGTAGTAGTAATAGTAGTAGTAGTAGTAGTAGTTGCGGTTTCTCGTCTAACCTCCGCTCTAACGATGATAAATAACGATCGTTTTACAACGTCCTCGTTGAAGTTCCGAAAGTTGTCAATCATCAGCTCTGGTACGTTAAATAGATTAATAATACACGATCGAATCGATGAAAAGAAAAATGTATTATCGGATAAAAAACGATTGTTCGTACGTGAAAAGCTTGCATATATAGTACACGCACATACCCACACATACATATATACATATGAATGTATAAAAGGAAAAAATATATATAACATTCTTCTCGTTTGTCGATAATTGTCGATAAAGTTTTGAAGCAATAACATATCGACATTTTCGTCGAAAGAGGAGGCGCAACGTCATATTCGACATTTCGTGATAGAAATTACCATCGCGACACTTTTAGAAATCATGTGTAATAGTACTTCCTTTTTTACGAACGACAGAAACATGATGTATTAAGATCGAGATACTAGAATTCGTTATTCCAGCGTGCAGGACCATTATTCGTAAAGAGTGATATTCCTGATCCACTATTCCATTAATCTCATTTCCTCTTTCTCTTTCTCTCTCTCTCTCTTTTTCTCCTTCCCTCTCTTTCTTTTACTCAACTCTCCAACCGATCTTCTTATATATACTTCTCGCCAACCTCTCCCCTCTCATCCCTCGCATATATTCCTTTAGACAAATCGCCTTCGCGTATTTAAATTCAGCGAAGAAACCGCGAAGGCAATCGTCGGGAATTTGCGCCGGAAAGAAAGTAATATCATTCAAAAAGTAGCGATTGCGCGCGCGGGGCTACGTTTTAGCTTGCTGTTGGTTGGTAGGTAGATAGGTAGGTAGGTTGGATGGTAGGTTGGTTGGTTGGTTGGTTGGTTGGTTGGCTGGTTGCCTGGCTGGTTGGCTGGCTGGCTGGTTGGTTGGTTGGTTGGTTGGTTGGTTGGTTGGTTGGTTGGTTCCTTAGTTGGTTGGTTGGTTGCTCGGTTCGCTGGATCGACAAAGAGAGGAGGTTATTCCCCGATGCGAAAGTTTCTCTCCATTTTACATTACCGGAATAGTTCCGGAGGAAAATGTTAGTCGCCGAGGAAACTTCATTTCCGCGATAACTTTTCCAATTATTATCAGATGGCAAATGAACACTCTTTGTACTTTCTGATAACTCTTAATCCCGCTCGATCCCCACCACCGTTTCATTTTCCACCTCCCCACACACATTTCGCATCGTACACACCTCCCTCGCTCACTCTCATTTCCAACCTCCAACCACCAACCTTATTTCTTTGTAGATAACTTATATGCATATGTATGTATATAGACATACATAAATCTATACGCATATACGTATATATGTATATATCTATTACTATATGTAGTAAATAGGATATAGACCGATTTGAACGAGTCCGAGCAGGAAGTCGACGACTTAAATTATAGTGCGAAGCCGATGGAAAGCCGGACGTATAAAGCTTTCCGGCGGTGCGACGTATTATCTCGATAAGGCGCTCTCGCGTGAACGCGCGATACGTATTGTGGCGATTAAGCGAGCGTAACGTTGAGATATTTCATCGGAGAGTTTCCGGTATCTCCTATCTATCTATATATATATGTGTGTGTGTGTGTGTGTGTGTGTTTAGATATATAAATATATATATATATATATCTGTTTAGCCCTATACATACGAAACGCATTTTGTCGCAGATTCAAAGAGAAGACCGATAGATCGATAAATCGATCGATCGATCGATCATAATACTAACATTGCTACTTTTCATTATTCTTGTTTCTTTCTAGAAAGAGCTAGATAATTACCAAGGAAATCTCTTTTCTTTTCTTTTTGTTTTTCCCTTTTTATTTTTCTCTTCATAGACAATTCCCAATATCGCACTGTCCGGTAACTTATCCAAAATTTTTTATATTCTCGCAAAGCCAATACAAACTCGGTCGGAAAGCAACGTGAATTGCTAGAGAATTTTTTCAAAAGAAGAAAAATTTCATTTTACCATCCTGTACGAGTTGTTCGTAATTACTAACTTATAATAGACTGGTTAAAAGTTTTCGAATAAAACGGTACGCCAGTACGCGCATATCTACTTCTGAACGGTTTCATAATTCCAAGTAATTTTACGATAAATCGTCATTTATTTAGTATGGAAATATTATCTTTGGAATATGTTTTATTACGTATTAACAGATATTTTTTTAAAGTCGTCAATAACGATAGAGAAAATCGTTATTGACCAACACGTTACAAAATGGCATTAATTGAATAATAAAAATAAAGTACAATGTAAAAATAATGATAACGAATTCTCTTTCATTTTTTATATACGAAGAGAATCTCGAATATTATCGAATTAGTACAAAATTTGTTTGATTCGTGTTAATAATATATCATTTCATAAATAAAATCTCTTCGAACAAATTGGAAAAGTATAAAAAGTAGAAAGAGAAGAAATAAAAGAAAAGAAAAGAAAAGAAAAAAAAATCGAAGGAGAAGAAGAAGAAGAAAAAGAAAAAAAAAGGAAACAGCAATAACAATAACAAGGACAACAACGCAAGAAAAAGAGAAGTCGTTCATAGCGTGAGATCTTTAATTAAACGAGATACTTAAAGTAGTATGGAGTAGGCGTTATTTGTAT
>NC_066587.1:17390057-17440057 GCF_905475345.1 Vespula vulgaris
TCCTCCCCTCGATATTGCCTACCTTTAACCTTTCGTATAACCTTCCGGTGTTATCGAACGATTTGAAAGGAAAGAAAAAAAGAAGGGAAGGAAGAGAAAGAAACAAAATTAAAACGACAAACAAACAAAAATGCATCGTCTCCGTTCAACCCCGGCAAGTATTTTTTTTTTTCATTCTTTCTTCCTTTTTCATTTTTTTCCTTTTTCCCTTAACACACGCAAACGTAATAATTAACTCGACGTCGTTTCTTACTTTGATATTTTCCTTTTTTTTTTGTTTTTTTTTTTTTTGTTTGTTTTATGTCACGCGAGACTGTCATTTTTATCGATACGCTAAAAAGTCTTCGATATTTTTCTTCCTCGAAAATATTTTCTTTACATTATGATCGACTTAATAACACTGATATTTCTCTTTCAATATCGTACCGATGTATTTTTATTTCTCTTTTTTTCTTTTTTATTAGAAAGTCGAATAAGTAACGTAAAATTCTTTCGAGGTCCAATAACTGTCGGTAGCACGTGGACCGATCGAAAATAAAAAATATATATTTCACATACACACACACACCCATACATATATATATATATATATATATATATTCTATATTTTAGATTATAGAAACTTGTAAAGATTGACATTTGTTTAATTTCTTTCATCGATTCGCGAGAGAAAGAAGGGGAAAAAATGGACTACGTTATAAACTCTCTTTTACGAATAGATTATTTCTTTTCTCATCAACGGATACGTCGTTATCAGATTTATTCGAACATGAAAATGTGAAAAAGTGACTTGCGACGCGTCAACGTTCAACTCGATAAATAAATAACTTTCCCATCGCTAGGGATTTGGGTTAAGAGACCAATCGATTCGGCACACACGTATCCAATCGAAGTTCCACTTCCGAATTCAATAAACCATTCTTGGCGGTAGTATCGAAAAGTTTATCGCGTCGATAAGCTCGCGTTTTTCGTCGTTGCTAGTTCTTTTTTGCTTTCTTCTTTTATTTATTTTATTTTATTATATTTGATCTTTTTTTGCCGAGAGAGAGAGAGAGAGAGAGAGAGAGAGAGAGAGAGAGAGAGAGCCCGTGAAAAGTTAAAATCAAACGAACGGCGAGTATATAAATAAATATTTTTTTGTCAAATAAGCTTTTAATAAATCGAACGATCAAAAGCTACCATCATATTAACCTTTCAATGTATAACCCTTCAGATTTAAACAGTTTATATTGACGACATATGACTCGTAATACCCTCATTTCTATAAACGAAATAATAATTCTTCAGGTACGATACTGATTATATACAATGTACAACTAGGTCACTATTTTAATCTTTTTATTATTATTATTATTATTAATGCTAAATTAAATAAAATAAAATATTTCTTCATCGCAATTCTAACATTAATAACTTTCACTTTCATCGAGAGTGTGAATTGAAAACATTCGTTAAACGCATAGACCTATGTATATGAGTTCATAGTCCTATAGTCGATAACTTTCATCGAACACATATTTGCGTCCATAGTTCACGCCGATTACTTTTGTCGAACGCATATATGCATTCAGTTCATAGAGCTGAAAGGGTTAAAAGCTACGAATGCAAATAAATAAAAAGAGAAAGAGAGAGAGAGAGGAGTGCGAGAGAAGAGAGGGAGGAAAAGTGCGGGCGATAAAAGAGCACAGTGATAAGAGGAGAGATTTCCCGATGACAAAAGAAACTTGAATCAATGTGATAGAATGCAAAAAAAAATCACATTGATAGATCTCATTGATACAATCGTCGTAAAAATTGAACGAAATAATTAATTTCGAAATTAAAAATATATATTATAATACATAAAGAGAGATGGTCTAAGAAAATTAACAGGGATGTATATAAAAAAGAAAAAAAAAGAAATAAGAAAAGAAAAAGAAAAATAAAAAAAAGGAAACACGCGATACCTTTATACCGATTGAATGTATAGATATTATGAATTCATTTTATATAGATTTTAATAGATACGTATATTGCATACGGTCTCACTCTTTCCGTCGTTATTTTCGTCAACATTTAACAGATCTCTTTCTATAGAAAATACGTATTTCCAATTCTTTAACGTGAAAATAAAACTAAAAATGCAAAAGCTTATCTTAGTTTTCGATCATTGGAAAAATACGTAATCATCTTGACTCGCTCGTTTTTAGGGTATCGCCTATACCGAAGAAGGGATTTCTATTTTTCTTTCTTTTCTTTTTTATTTATTTTCGAATAAACCTCTATGACTGTATGTGTGTGTGTACACGCTCGTTGTACGTTAAAAGAGAGTATCTATTCGCAAAAATTGAACGGTTCGAACGACGGTGGTTGACCAGAAGCGGTCTGAGCGATTCGTTCGACGAGATATAGTCTCGATCGAAAGCATTGAGAGAAGGATGGATAGAGAAGGATAAAACGAGGATCAGTATAGTGGGAAGGACGAAAAAGTGCATGAGAGACGGTGCATACGAAACGATCGGGAAATGCGTCATTCAAATTTCGACTCGCCGGTTCCAACAGGGAGTCCCCGAAGCGGAATGACGGCGTTGGAGTACTCTATTTCTCTCTCTCTCTCTCTCTGTCTCTTTTTCTATGTCTATGTCTATCTCTATCTCTTTTTCAGTCTTTCTTGCATTTCTTGTTTCGATTCGTCGTTTACGTTAATCCCAGAGCGTAGATCCCGAAACTATTCGTCCATTCGAAAACAGTGCCAAGGATCCACAGTTCTTTTTTTTTTTCGAGATGGTGGAGCCAGAGGTGGGGATTTTTTCTCTTTTCCTTTTTTCTTTTTTTTCTCTCTCTCTCTTTTTTCTTTTTTTCTTTTCTTTTTCTTTTTTTTTTTAACGAAAATACGAAAAACCGAGAAAACCGAGAGAATTGATAGACGTAGAAAAAGTGTCGAGGGAAAAAGAGTTGCATCGGTGAAAATCCTTTTTTTTTTTTGCCTAGATTGCATCGATCAAGGACCTGCGAAGAGGAGAGAGAGAGAGAGAGACAGAGAGAGAGAGAGAGAGAGAGAGAGAGAGAGAGAGAGATGGGGAAAGAAAAGAGAAGAGTTGCGGCTCGTTCGGGGTCATTGCGCGAGATACCGGGGGTTACTAATTAGAGAAGAAGAGACATGCTTCCGAGAGCACGGAGAGAAAGAGAGAGAGAGAGAGAGAGAGAGAGAGAGAGAGAGAGAGAGAACAAGAGAAAAGATACGAGATAGATAGAGCACGTACGGCGTAGATGGATGAATGATCGATAGATACGTATTTAGATAGACTCGTTAGCGCTTGCCTACGTGGTACATAGAGACGCCTTGCTCTTTTCTATTTTACTCTTCCCTCTCTCTTTCTCTCTCTTTCTCTTTTTCTCTTTATCATTTTTTCTTTTACTCTTTCTTTTGTCATCTCTTCTATTCTCTATTCGTTCTTTTGTAACGTTCTTTGTTTCGGTACACGGAGAGACACGAGAAGCACATCCTCCGATATTTCCACTTAATTACTCGTACGTGCTTATTATAATTACACGAGATAGAAGGAGTGAGAGGGAGAAAGATAGTACTCGAGATATATTATATCAGCGCGTGTAAATTTTCTGTTTTATATATATATATGTATGTATGTATGTATATATATTTTTTCTTTTTCTTTTTTTCTTTCTTCGTAGAATTCCTCCCAAAAAGAGAAAGTTAGATACTTCGGATAATATCTCGCTTAGTTCTTTATTTTCTTTTTTCTATTTCTTTTTGTTTGATAGAATTAATTCGATCTTTCGGTAATAGTATTTTATTTGATATGATTAATTAATATTACGATTCGGTGATATACATTAATAATAGAATTTCAATGGTAATAGAATCTCGTTAATAAATATTAGCAAGTTCAACGAGCAAAAATTAAAAATCTATGTAAAAATATATACGCTTTTGGCATCTTGTAAAATTTGAGCGTAAAAAGGTTTTATTAATATTTTCAATCGTAAATTCGTATATTATCGAAAACAGATAAAGAAAGTTAACTAATCGTCGATGTATAGAATTTTGTTTGCCGGATGAAAAACACTAAAACGCTTCTAAAATTTTGGCGAACGATGCGTATTGAAAGATTGCTGACATACCCATCGAATGTCCACAGTGTGACAGACATTTTCGACAGATGTCCGTCTTCTACGATCGATATACGTCTATCTCTGTCATCTTATACATTTATGTGATCATTGTACACGTTCATCGTCCATTGCTCAAATATCAAAAAAGAAAATCAAAGTAACACGTCGAAAGATTTACAAAGATATTTTCGTCGAATTACATATTGGACGTAATTCGTACTTTTAAAAGAAAATAATACGCGAAATGTAATTAATTTTCAAATTAGCGAAATATGTCATATCATTGTGTTAATTTCGTTTTATAAAAAATATCTCTGATACGCGCGTAGACACATACGAATTTCAAAAGTTCATCGGTCATTAGCGTTTTTGCATTGTTTTCTTCCGTGAATACATTTATTTGCTCGTATTACCGACTTCAATGACTTGTTATTATTTCCTTTATTTATTGTGTATCTATGGCCCAATGGATTAACCATACGCTTTATATATTTGCCATTTCCATTGGTAAATACCATTCCAACTTATTGTATACGAATCAACTGTAAAAGCGTTTACTCGTACGAAATAGAAATAAAATCGTGTTCGCTTGGAAAATATGTTTGATCTGACAAAAATTTACGTTACATTTTATAACCAGTCGGTATCGTATAATAGTTTGATATACAATTTCTAATTATTATAATGGTAAAAGTATTAAATATAATTGTAACATCATTGGTATGGTATAGCGAGATCGAGCATTACGTATAAAACACTCATTAAAGCGGAGCACGAAAATATAAACGATTCAATTAGTTTCCGATCTGTAATTGCCATCAAAGCTTTTCGCTCGACTTACATTATTATACGAGATATCGATTATCAAGCGTACAATATCGACGAGAGAGCATTTAATTCGGATTTTAGTGTTCCATTATTCATGTAGATACAGGGAATTCCATGATTTTCGATGCTTCGCGCTGCTTCAGGCTCAAATTAACGTACTCGCCTGCGGATATATGTACACGTACGAAGAATCTAGTCGAACAAAAGTGGATCCGGTTCTACGTTTCCGTTCGTTCTTTTATTTATTTTTTTCTGTTTTTTATTTTCTCTATCCTTTTATCATTTTTCTTTTTCTCTTTTCTTTAATTTCACAAATTTTAATTCTGTTTGTTAGGAAAACAAAGCTATTGAAAAAATTAAAAAAATATATATACATATACAAAGAATATTAAAAAAAAAAAAATATAGAAAGTACAAAGAAGAAAAATAAAAGAGAGGAGAAAAGAAAGGAAAGAAAAAAAAATTTTCGACGTTTCCTTAGATAATTTCACGATCGTTTTCGGCCATTCAAATTTCAGTTTCTCGTTTAGGGAGAAAAGGGATACTACAGAGAGAGAGAGAGAGAGAAAGAGAACGAGGCTCCACAATAAGCTAGTCAACTCTCCATAGCTTTCGATTCATCGTTTACGTCGATCACTATCCGTGCCGCTATCCAGCTTGACACAATGTAAGAGCCCTTTTCGTTCGAACGAACGTACACGGATTTCTCGTCCGACCAATAACGTGGCAATGCCATTGCGCTCACGGTGAACCATCCCTATTTCACTTCCTCTTCTCTCTCTCTCTTTTTCTCTCTCTCTCTCTTACTCTCGGAAAAGTAGAACGGACGGATCCACTCTTTCCTCGCTCATTCGCATACCTATTTTACAGTCCGCAAAAAGAAGAAGAGGAAAAGTGACGGCGGTAGAGTTTCTTTCTCTTCCCTTCTTTCTTTTCCATCCATTTTCGTCTCTTTCTCTCTCTCTCTCTCTCTCTCTCTCTCTCTCTCTCTCTCTCTCTCTCTCTCCCTTTTTCTCTACGCGAAGCACGGATTATGCCAAAAGAGGATAAAGACTGCCATTTCACAGCTCCGTCTGCCCTTTTATTACATCCACCTTTCATTTGTTTTTTACTCTTCTATAGACTCACCCTAGGGCCCAACTCTCTCTCTCTCTCTCTTTTCTCGCACTCTCTCTTTTTTCTCATACTTCTTTTTTCTTCTTTTTTTCCTTCTTTGTCTTTTTTCAAATTTTTTTTCGTCTTTCTTGCTTTCTTTCTTTATCTTTTTCTTTCTTTACCGAGCGGTAGGAAGATTACGTTATAATTTTTGTAAAGCAGATGTTTCTAACGAATCTCGGTCTCTCAGAGCGTTGTAATAATACAGGTTTCAAATTGCTGTATCTTCTCTCCCTGTCTAATTCTCTCTCTTTCTCTTTCCCCCTCCCCCTCTCTCTCTTTCTCTTTCTCTCTTTCTTTTTTCTCTTTTCCTCATTCTCTCTCCTTTTCTTTTTTCTTTCTATCACAATTTCTTTCTCCTTTTTTTTCTTCGTTGTATAAAAAGAAAAGAAGAGCAAAAAAATGTATTACACCATTTCTGTTTGATTTCATAAAAGAAAAAATCATAAATTTCCAATTCGTAAATTTTTCACGGAATGTTTCTCTCAATTTTTCCTGACTTTCGACGATTGTCTCCTCGTTCTAATATAAGCAACCCGAACGATTTAAATTACGTCCCGAGTTCGACCGTAAGGTCGCTCGTTTACTTTGTGTGAACTTCGTGATTGCGATTTAACGAAGAGAAACCACGATTTCTCTCTCTCTCTCTTTTTATTTTTCCTTTTTCTTTTTTGATCAACTTTTTTATCCAACAAAGTCTATAAATCGTTTACTTTGTTAAGAACGATCGATCGAATAACGATTTTCTCTATTCGAAGGACGTATCGCAAGTAGAAATTTTATCGCAACTTTTTAATTTAATATCACGATAATTTCGCAAATTCATTTATATCCTCATTCCCGACAAGAAGCTTACATAGTATGAAATATTTTATGACGAGTTTAAACGGCGAAAATCGAATGGTTTCATGAATTTTGGGTAATATTTGTTCTCCCTCTTTTGTTTCGAGATATGTAAATTAATATTTGAAAAATTCCACCGTATTATGTTATTCTTTCAAATTAACAATTTCTATGCGAATGCGTTACCCAAGAAGAATAAAATGTTTCCGTTCGAATTGGTAACCTATGTTTGATTGTAATTAAAATGAATTGATTTCACGTTAAAACGAATGAACAATTAGAAATTCGTTAATCGTACTTGCGATACATTTTTTCCGCTTATTTTTTTTTACAATCCTTTTTTTTCCGTAATTTCGATCAATTATCTAGTACTACGATTCAAAAAAAAAAAAAAAGAGAGAGAGAGAAAGGAAGAACAAATTGATGTTAAAAGAAATTTCTCGTATAAGTGCAACGTGCAATAGCTGCTTTAATGCAATATCGTCAACTAATTAGACTATTCGATTATGTTACGAAATGAATTCTCATTTGTCGGACAATTAATACGAACAAAAAAATTCCAATTTCATCGACGTGAAACTTAATTGTTCCATCTTTCCAATGTTCCCTATCCATAAATTAATACTATGTATTTTTGGTCATTCATGTAGCTACCATAGATCCCAGAGGATCAAAAACGATCGAACGAACGAACGATCGACACGGTATACGTAATCTACGTACCTACGTTCCTGTACGTTACGTATACGTATATATACGTATGTACGTACGACGAATAAACGTTAAGCCGGAGCGAGAGAGAAATAGAGAAAGAAGAACGAAGTGACGACTACGGGAGATCCAATGAAATTTGTGGCTAACGACATCGGCTGACAAACGTTGTCTGGCCTAAACGAAGCCACATGCACGAGGCATCGTTTGCCAATATGCGTTGGCTCATCGAACACTCCATTTTTTATCTCTCTCTCTCTCTCGCTTTGTCTCTTTGTCTCTCTCTCTCTCTTTTGCTCGTACCATTCCCTGTAGCACGCAACGTGCCAACGACAGGAACGTACGTACATACAGAGAGAGAGATAGATAGAGAGAAAGAGATAGAGAGAGAGGGAGAGAGAGAGAGAGACAGCAAGATGAGTTCGAGCCGAACACGCTTTGCTAGTCTAAACATGATTGCGAGAGCACGCACGTTGCCAATCGCATTGTAGTCACACACCTATGCGATTCCTGTTCGCACGCGCGTACTCACGCCGTTGGACTGTTTAATTCGTCGTTCTAATCGGCGTATGTGCGTGTGGACAATTTGGGGGGGGTTGGGGAAACCCGAGAATAGCCCGAATTTCTGAGTAATGATCTACACGAGTCGAATTCACGATTCAAATATTTTCCCTTTGATCCATTCGAGCAGGATCGAATTCTATTCTTCTTTCTGATTCTTCTTTGTCTCTTGTTTTATTAAACCAAATTAAATAATAGCCCGTCTCATTGATTTTTGTTAATATATTTTATTTTCGTTTCTTTTGGTTTTTTGTTCTTTTCTATTTTAATACCACGTTTGAAAAGATGTTACATAACGTTTGGAATACTTGGAACAACAAATGTATCTATAGAATTATAATTTGATTTTCCTATCATCGTTATTACAGACGGATCATTTTATAACGGAGCATCCAAAGCTAATCGTCTTATTAATAACCACTCTTTTGGTACGAGCAATTAAGTCGAGAGCCACGAGAGAGACAGATAGACATAGAAAGATGGAGAAAGAGAGACAGAGAAAGAGAGAGAGAGAGAGAGAGGTAGAGAAAGAGAGAGAATAAAGGCAAAAATTGAGAGGCATTTGGGTAGGAGGAGATATAAAAGGAAGACGTGTAGAATAGGGAAAGACGACTAAGAAGCTCGCAGAGTAGGATGAGGAGGAAGAGTAGAGGAAGAGGAGAAGGTGTAGGAGAAGGAGAAAGAGAAGGAGAAAGAGGAGGAGGAGGAGGAGGAGGAGGAGAAGGAGGAGGAAGAAACAAGCAAAGGAAATCACGGAAACCAATCTCTTGGCACGTCAGCACAGCGGAGAAGCGCCTTTTCACCGAGCGAAATCAAGCTATCTCGATTCACGGGATATCTTCTCTTTCTTTTACGATTCAGGCTGAAGTGGAGCGAGTGGATGAGGAGGAGGAAGACGAGAAAAAGAAGAAGGGGGAGAAGGAGGAGGTGGAGGAACAGCAGGAAGAAAAGGATCTTCCAAAAGGCGCATAAACAATAATTCTGTTGGAAGGTGGCCCGAAGAGAGGCTTTACGTGGCTTCAGTTAAGTTCTCCTTCCAATAAATTTTTTCAAGTGCTATTCTCTCTCTCCCTCTCTCTCTGTCTTTATGTTTCCCTTCTTTCACACTTTAATTCTCACTATCTCTCTCTCTCTCTCTCTCTCTCTCTCTCTCTCTCTCTCTCTCTCTCTCTCTCTTTCTCTCTCTGTGTGTTCTCTTTTCTCTACGACTTTGTACTCTACTCTTTCTATCTTTCTCTTTCATCGTCGAACAACCCCTGAAAACTGTTCCCGGATTTTCCAACTCGCTTCTCACTGTCCTTCTCTCTGTCTCACTTCCTTCGCTGTCAAATTAACATAGTTTCCGCAGTTGAATTTAAATAGTGATCGGGGTGAACCGTCACTCCATTCCCTACCTCCCTTCCTCCCTTTTATCCTCCTACCCTCCGATTCGACTTTTGGTGTCGGTTAGGAAGTTTCAGAGAAGGCTCGGATAACCCGAATTAACAAGATTCTTTATACAGGTATCACGTCGTAATTGGATCGAGCAAACGAAAGAGAGAGACAGAGAGAAAGAGAAAGAGAAAGAGAGAGAGAGAGAGAGAGAAAGAGAGAGAACAGAAAAAGAAGATGATAGAGATAGCGTGCGAAAGAGCTCAAATCTTCGTGCTTTAAAACCTACAAGAACGTTGGTCATTCTTATGTTACTCATGGGGTTCGTAGTATTCGTTTTCACGGTGCCCGTCCCGTATTTCCGTCCGTCCAATACTTTCTCCATATCTCTTAGAAATTTTTTTGTCCTTGGTGTGGCTGAAACGTGATATACGTTAACTTCAAACTCGATCTTGACTCGTTGATTTTTATTTCCTTATTTAACGTATGATATATCGTTGTTGTTGTTCTTGTTGTTCTTGGACGAACATTACGGTGTTATTACACGTTTAATTTTTCAGAATCGGGCCACCGATGTATATTGTTAATGTCTATTCGAAAGATATTAAAGGATCATTTATAAAAAATTTAATATGGACGATCGTGTTCGAACTTACGATCAAAATTTACGACTTATCGTACGAACGTAATATCGAAGTTATTATCGTAAATTGAAAGTGAAAAGTTTCTCTACATGCCCTGATATTTTCTTTTAATATATATATATATATATATATATATATATATATATATATATGCATGCATGTACGTATAGCTCTCTTATAATCATATGTGTCCTATTTACGTTGGATACTTTCGACTCGATATCGCCGTTAACTCACAACGATTTATTAGCTAGCTCGAGTAACTCTTTAATAATTGGGTCTCCGATCTCGACACGGTGTGAGAGAGCCATGCAATCGATATTACTTGCGGTGTAAAATCCATTGTGTAGCAGTGTGTAAACAACATGTATAAGTTCGCTCTGCTAACTAATTGGCTACGTTCTCTTCGTTCATATGAGTATGCATACAAGTGTTCATATACCCATGTATGCACATACCGCGTACGTATTTTCCACATTTATCATTTTATTCAGTTTTTTCTTTCTATCTTCTTTTTTGTTTCTTTTTTTTTTGTTTATTTTCTTTTTAATTTTGACGCTCGAGTAACCCTCGCAACTCGTCTGTTTCATAATTAGATAGATAGAATAGTTTTTCATTCTTTCTTCTTTTTCTTTTCTATTTCTCTCTCTTTCTCTCTCTCTCTCTTTCTCTCTTTTGTTTGAAACAAACAAACAAACAAACAAACAAACAAACGAATGAACGAACGAACGAACGAACGAACGAACGAACGAACGAACGAACGAATGAACGAACAAACAAATAAAAAAATACATACCTAATAGGAATTCGATTAAAGAAATCTATAGAATTTATTTCGAAACGTTCCCTTTAAAATTCACGTTACATAACGCAGATGGTTCGCTTTCGACGGTCGAACATAGATTAAGGATTTGAAGGATCATAACGAACTTCTAATTCGAGGGGCACTCGAAGTCCTTTTCACCCTTCTTTCGATGAACGCACTCGTTCAATTCGAACTTTCAAGATCAGACGCGTCGATCCGTTCCTAATTTTATCGAGCTACGCAACTTTGGAAAAAAGAGAAAAAAAAAGAGCAAAAGGAAAAGAAAAGGGAGGAAACCTTTAAAGAGGATGGAGAATACAAGGAGCAAAGTTTTTCATCACCATTTTACGATATAAATCTATAGTCATTGACGTTTTTCAAGTTAAAAATTACAAAAGGATTCTGAGTCGGGATTACTCGTTGCAAGCTGTTATATGTACCTTATTTCCCTGGAGTACGTCGGATACTTTAGTACTATGCAAAAAGAAAGTCTCCCGTGTTATTTCACTCTCTCCTTTATCTTTCCCTTCATGTTCGTTTTTCCAAATGAAAAGAAGAAGGAAAAAATATATATATATAATCGGATAAAAGCAACGAAACATAAAGAAAATTCAATCACCCGGACGTTAATCACTGTAATCATTAAAAATCGTGAAATTAAAATATTTATCCCTCTTATTTTCTCTTTTCAAAAGTATGGACAATTGAAAAAAAGAAGAAATAAAGAAGAAAGAAGCGCAGACGTAATTGTTATTAATATTATTACTTTATTTGTTCTTTTTCTAAACAAAAGCAAACAACGTGAGATATCGCGTCTACTCTTTCCTCGGTCGTATCATAGCACACGAGATATCATAAAAATGTCCGAGGTTAAAAAGATAAACGTCACGGTAAGGGTATACATATATGTATGTGGATATACACACACATACACACATACACACACATATATATACCTAGCTATTTCCGTAGATTCGTGATTTACATTTCGATACTATAATTTAACCGTCCGTGGAAGTTCTTCGAGTCTCATCATATTTTCTAGACGGTTCCACAGCCGAATATAAATCTCGCACAAAGAGTATCGATATACTAGCGTGTTTCGATTCTCGCGTTGGCCCATTGATTGTGTTGTAACGTATACATATATGCGAACGCGCACTAATACTCACATAAAAAGACAAACATACATATACGAAGAAAGAAAAGGAGAAGGAAACTGGTAGCGTAAGAGGAATATTCAACGAGAAAGAAGAAAGAAAAGGAGATATAGGAGACTCGATTCTAGTTCGATAAGTGGAATAGCTTTTCGTCGTTTTCGATGGAATAAAATAATGCGCATGCGTGGAAAATGTCAAAAAAAGAAGAAAATAGCATGTGTCACGATTTCCGTTTTCGTAACCACATTTTATACCTTATATTTGCCAAACTACTTTCGCAAGTGCAACGAAGAGTCATTCGAACGACTTTTAAACTAGACACATACATATATACGTAGGTATATAGGTGTATAAGTACGTACGATAAATGGATAGACACATACCTATACATATATCGAATGGCATTATGTAAAAGTTCGAAAGTAAAGTTTAGCTGAATATGAGGGAAAGTTTTTAGGGGCATACCGTTCTCCCTGCATTGAGCCCAAACAAATAATTACTGTCGAAGAGCGAAGAGGTTGGGTGGTTGGTTGTTGAATGATCGGATGGACGGAGACGGGGTCGGAGAAGTGTACGTGGAAATTGTGCATTCTAGCGAGTGTATGGAGAATTTGAAAACAGCCTCGTAGTCGACTAGTTTTCGTCGGGATACGTACGAATCGAAATTTGAAGAAACTCCGTAACCATCGAAAAGTTGAAAGTTTTCGTTTTTCCATCGAAGAAGGACCGAGGAACGATGGTTGAACTGGCTTTAAAGGAAATTTAACGATATCGAAAATTTCCAGAACGCTTACGATGCCGTCCTATTTGTATATGTGGAAAAGTTTCTTGGTACTTATTGTAAAGAAAAGAGACATTGAATGTATGTTCGATTTCAGTGATTGCGTCTCTATTTGTATATATATATGTGTGTGTGTGTATGTTTGTGAAATGTATTTTACGATTCCGTCGAACTTACTCGATTTGAGATAAACTTATTCTAAAGGTTACTTCATTTATTTATTTTTATTTATTCCCTTTTCCTTTTTGTTCTCGTTCGCAGGACAATGAGATCCGTATAGTATCGAACGAAACGTAAAAAAATCCAATCGATTAGGAAGGGTTGAAAATAAGGGGTAGTAACGCGGCGAGAAAGCTCCATTAGCCACACGTCGAACTAATCAAATATATCGATTAACGTGGCCGCTACGAATGAAGGATTTCTGCGGTATATCGAGTGAAACTCTCGCGAACGCGCGTGAAATCTATTTTCACTGGTTCCGCGTTTCCATTTTCACGGTTCTCGCGCCGTGTCGTTCTACCGAATGATTTTCGATAATCGAGCGATAGAGGTCAGTTCAGAATTCAGAAAGAAACGTGTGAGCCCGCGCACGCGCGCGCTCTCACTTCATATTATACCATCTTTTCCTCCAATTAGAATTAAAAAAAAAAAGAGAAAAAGAAAGGAAATAAATAAATCGTTGTAAAACACACGAGATATAAATGTGACAAATTATATTTAATTTTTCTTTTTCTTTTTTTTCTTTTCCGCTTTCAGTTTCTTCCCTTTCACGGACCGGAACACGAAAAAAATTATGTTATTCGAAATTTGTAATAAAGCTTAAAAATTATTATTATAATTATAGATAACTGTACTAATTGCAATTATAACTTACACTTGACGAACATTAACTTTTGAGATATTAACTGTGACATTACTACTACGACGAGGAAAAAAATAAAATAAAATGAAATAAGATTTACAAAAATGTAATACATATCTACCTGCATAAATGCATATATGTATCTACATAGGTGTATGTAATAAGCGCGATTTCAAAGTTATACGACATGTAATTATAGAGTGTTAAGCCAGAAGGGGAAGTAAAAGAACAAAAGGAGAAAGGAAACAAGAAAAAAGAAAATTAAATAAGAGAAAACAAACAAAACGAGCAGGAAGAGGAAAAAAAGAGAAGAACAATTCGGAGAACGATCGTATGGGAGTTGTCGCAAATTAACATCACAAATCACGAGTCGGCTGGTTTGGTTGATTCGACGATGCGTTTTCGCACGTTCGTTCGTTCGTTCGCTTGCTCGGTTCGTTTCCGCGAGGAAGTAAAGAAAAATTCACGCGTAATACGAGTCGCTGAGTTCGCCAGCTCGCTCGTTCGTTCGTTCGTTCGTTCGAGATAACATTGAATGGAAAACGAAATGATAGAAGAGGCACGCTTTATTCCTTTCTGACCATGCTCCATAAAACCGTCGCTTGGCCCATATTTTACGTCGATCTCTTTCGTTTGTCGCTGTTATCGAACATTTGTGAAAACAAGGGCCAATCGAGTGGAAACTACAAACAACTATTCCAAGTTACATTAAAACGAGAGAGAAAAAGAGAGAGAGAGAGAGAGAGAGAGAGAGGACAAAGTATAGTATTCAAAATATCTCCTACATATGTTAACCACAAGAATATTTTTGTCATTCGAATGCTATATGAATCACGTTCGGAAATTATTATATCTGTATATGTGCGTGTGTTTATATATATATATATATATATATATATATATATATATATATATATATGAAATATATTTTTCATCATAATTTATTCAGTCCCTTTTTTAATTATTTGTTATTATATGTATATGTATTATTTAATTGTTATATTTTTCATCATAATTGGTTTACATTCTTTTATTTTCTTACTTGCTTATACATCCAAAATAATAAACATTTCTGATTATTTTATTGTCTTACAGGTGTAATGCATACCGTGGTAAATAGAAATGCATGTTTGCTTCAGATAAGATAAATAAAAGGATAGAGGAAAAAAGCGAAAAAGGAAAAAAGAACAAGAAAAATGTACTCAAGAAGAGGGTAGCTTCGTGTAATTCCTTCACGGATTCTCCTTTTTGCCGTTCTTTATACCTCCCTTTTTTTTCCCTTGAGTTTCCTTTGAATGTCGGCAATTCCGATTCGCATATCGATCCTCCCATCTCAGACTTATCGAAGAACGATGTAGTAATAAACGTGCGACCTCGCGTTAGCAAGCATATCTACTTACATACCGCAGGAAAATATTAAAGTAAGTTCTCTAAGAATTCGAGGATCTCGGAAGACGAAATGTTTCTTTCTTCTTCTTTTTTTTTCTTTTTTTTTTTTATATATATGTATATATAGATACGTATTTTTGTTCGTTTTTCCTCTTTAGCCTACACACGTAAAATTTTGAAATGTATGATAATGATGTTGGATAATCGTATAAGTTTTTCATGGAAAATAACGCGATTAATTTATCTCACGTAAAAATTTATTCCGTGCGATTTAATTGCTCCTATTATTTCGCCGCATATAAAATTTGAGAAACTACAGATAGACATACAAATGTGTGTGCGTGTATGTATATATATATGTATATATTTAATAGTATTTCAAACAAAATAATATACACGCCTATCGTAATCGAGAATACGTTGTTTAAAGTATCGATTTGTATCGTGAGATAACGAGAGTGTGCTTTATACGATGGCGAAACCATTTAATTTTCAATGTTAATACGAACCGATGTTTAATAATTGTTACGACGACATAGAATATGGACTCGTTAATTGATAATAGAACGAAGCTCGTTATCGTTATTGGACACAGATCGACGGACTTTGATGTAAAATTTTGTAATGATACTAGAGAGTATGTTTCTGACATTTACAGTGATCTTACGCTTTAAAAGTATCTAAGTATATCGTTTTACGAATGGAATAAATGTTAAAACGTGATATCTCACCGAGGTAAAGAGGATCACAAGTTTTTAAAAAGACAAATCGAATCAATTTTTATCGCATTCCGAGTACCATCCGTATCTCTGTCTGCTCTTTATAATTAAACACGAGTCGTAGACAAGGGTAGAATGAGAGAAAGGGAGAATGAGACAGAGAGGGACTTTAATTAATATCTTTCGTGTCTTACCCTCCCCGAACTTAATGAAATGGCCTTATACTCTTTTCCTAGCCGTAATTCTCTCGCCTGTTGCACAACTATTCGACTAAAACGAATAACCAAATAAGCAACAAATCCTTCGACGAGAACTTCTCGAAGAAGAAAAAACTTGTAAGGTAAAAAAGTAAAAAAGAAAGAGAGGGAGAGAAAGAAAGATTGAAAGAAAAGAAAGAAAGAGAAAAAGGATAAAAGAAGGTAAGGAAAATAGGGTCCATCCCGTAGGAGGTAGCAACTCTTTTTCTCTTTCTTTTTTTCCTCTTTCTTTCTTTCTCTGTCTCTCTCTCTCTCTCTCTCTCTCTCTCTCTTTCATTCTATCTCTTTCACTCTTGTCGAGCCTTCTCGCTTTACGAGCAATTTCTTCGACTACGAAGGAGCAAAAGATCGAAGAAGTACGAGAGTACGATATCGACCAAGAAGAAAAATCCTTAGATCTGGTGACGCTGACTTAACGACTCTCTCCCACTCTTTTCTTCGTCTCTAGTTCTCTCCTTAGAGGTGAGGAAGGTCAATGGTGGGGGTAATAGCGACGGCGAAGTGTTGGTCCTAAGTCGAAAACGTTAGTAGTAGTAATAGTAATAGTAATAGTACTACTACTACTACTACTACTACTACTACTACTACTAGTAGTAGTAGTAGTAGTAGTAGCGAGCAAGGGGGGTGGCTCAAGAGGGTTGAAACGGGGATGAGGGTGACTCGAGGGAAGAACTTGGATCGCGTTTCGCGGGAGTGCAAACGGTTAATGTTCGATCGAAGGAAGATAGAGATAGAGATAAAGAGAAAGAAAGAAAAAGAGAGAAAGAGAAAGAGAAAGAAAGAAAGAAAGAAAGAAAGAAAGAGAAACGTCCGTAACAATTCTGAACGACTCGAAGGTTATTCCAGGCTGAACGATAGCACCAGAAATAAGTACTGCTCCGGTGATGTTAGAGGGAAGTATAGAGGCGGCTACCCAGCCCCTTCTTTCTTCTATCCCTCTAACTCCTTCTCCTATTTTTCTTCCTCTTTTCTACCATTGGACACGGGAATTGGATGTTCGCGATAGAAGGAAAATCTACGGTACTCCGAAACTATTCTTTACCGCGTATTGACCGTGGGTAAATCAATCAAAGACAAGTCGTTTTGACCTTTACGATCGGATTCTCCTCTTAGGAGTCGAACGATGCGACAATGATGTTCCTGCGCCTGCGTTTGTGACTAAAGCTACACTGGTAGGTGTACGTATGTACCTATTGGTAAGAAGGATAGCGTAGAGAGAGAGAGAGAGAGAGAGAGAGAGGGAATAGGAACATTGTTTGTTCGATTGCAATTACGTTCTCGTCGTCGTCATCTCGTTTCGATCGTTTGATCTCTCTCTCTCTCTCTCTCTCTCTCTCTCTCTCTCTCTTTCTCTTCTGCGACCTCCGAAAAAGCAATAATTCAAAATTAATTTCTGTTATATATATATATATATATATATATATATATATATATATATATATATATTATATTTAACTAGATAATGTTCGTACATACATATATGTATATATAAAAGAGAAGAAAGGAAAAAAGAAAATGTACATTTTATTAACAGTTTGTTATCAATAATTTAATTGTAACATATCTGCACACATATTAAATAAAGTCAGTGAAACTGAATATTTATCATCGTTGACACTCGAAATTGTCAATATGTAAATTATACGATAATAGTTATCTATTTATTTAATAGAGACACATCTGTTTTGCCTCACACTGTTCGAATAAAGCTCCAGGCAAAAACATATCTAATATACACAATACGTTAATGTAAACGATCCTGTTGTTATTGTTTACACATTAGTATTGTCAGACCAACGTTGTACTTCCTCCTTCCCTCTCTCTCTCCCTTTCTGTATCTATCCACGAAGCCAAATGGCTTCAGTTCGACATTGAACCTCGAGGCAATACGATCTCAAAGCTAGCTATTATATATTATATATATATATATATATAGGTACGTATATATACATATATATATATATATGTATCTATATGTATGTTTGTACTTTTGGAAACTTTACTTTCTCGTAACTCGTACCTTATCAAAATACAACGTAATAAATTTAATTCTTAACAATAATTAAATAGTCATATATATATACATATATTTTATTTTCATTTATATAATTGTTTCTTTGAAAACAAAACGCTTTACGTGATGAGACCTGCGTAATCGATATTACTATCGTCGATCATATTCATCAGTCACTACATTCACTATCGTAAATAACGAAGAAAATAACATCGAAGCTAATGGCTCCTGCGTATTTTATTCGCAAATTCGAATATTCATTTCTGTGGCAATTAATCGTTAAATGTCTAATGTATACGTATATACCCGTGTACTTGCGTATTCGAAAAACACAATGTTTACTGTTCGTTGTAATATCAGTTTTAACAAATTTTCTCGTAGAGAAATGGACAATAACAGAAAATCTTTCTTTATCCGTTTGCAATTATTAGATTTAGATCGTTTCTCCCGTTACAGGACAACCAATCTCTTTCGTCCTTTCGGATGAAAATCTTTTGCAATTTCAATCGATTTTTTTTTCTTTCCTTCTATAGCAACCTAGGTATTTTGGATCCTCTCGTTTTCTACGCGTATACATACACACATACACAAATACATACACATATATACTCACACACACACACGCGCGCGAAACGTATATGTAAGCATAGATGGTAGATACGCAAGAGGGTAGAAACTAGAATCCTCGAGTTGAAACGAAGCGAGCTCGATTTGGAGAAAAGGAAAGTGGCGACGATTTCTCGGGGGAGATTCGAGAATGCAGGCAAGTGAGAGAAAGAAAGAAAGAAATATATATATATATATATATATATATATATATATACACATATATAGAAGAGAAAAGGTTAGAAAAAGAAATAGAAGATGTACAGGATCTGTAGAAAGTGTCGACTCGTTGTCACGGCCGCTTTTCCGCTTTTTCTCGAGCCTTATTTAATAAGTCTCGAAGAAAGAAAGAGGTTCATTCATAATATATAGAAACTAGATGAACGAAGATAAAAATGGAGAAGAAGAGTACGTATGAGAAGAAAAGGTGAGATAAATATAATCCTCCGTAGAAATTGAAATGCGAATCGTATATCGAATCTTATACTAACGAATCGTGAAGAAGAAGTTAACGCGTCTCCAAAGGAAATGAGAAATGTTAGAATATTCTATGAAGGTCGTCTTAGTCGTAGACGTCCTCGTAGTCATCGTCGTAGTTGTCGTCGTTGTCGTCTAAGTTGAAAAGTAGAATTTTTTCATAAGTTTCAATTTGTCAATTATTTATTTTTCTTCATTTTTTTTTAGCATAAAGAACGTCCAAAGCGTTGTATAAATTTTATACTTTTAACCTTTTGTTAGGAGTCAATGTAATTTGAAAATTCCAGTTACTTCAGAATCAATTTTCTTCTTCTTCTTCTTCTTCTTCTTCTTAGTTTCTTCTACTTCTTCTACTTCTTCTTCTTCTTCTTCTTTTTCTTCTTCTTCTTCTTCTTTATGAAAAGTAACTTTCGATCTATCAAGGCCAAGTCTTAAGAACGCGTTCGTAAAAGGCTTGGTCGTTTAATTATCAAAGTTATTCAAGTCGAGACTGGTTTGCAACGGGGAAATGAATTCATCCATAGTTGTATAGTTTCTATGAAACTAATCATATTGTTATCATTATCATTATAATTATCATTATCATTATTTTTATTATTATTATTATTATTATTATTATTATTATTATTATTATTATTATTATTATTATTATTATTATTATTATGATTGTTGTTGTTGTTAAAGATAATAAAAAGAATGATAAACAATTCTAGCTAGCTCAATATTCGTTTATCGCAAACAAATAAAAATTGATATGAGTTTGGGACGTCGTGATGGTATAACGATTTATGAACGGACATTTTGCTAGCATAAAAAATTCAGCTGTGTGTCACGATAAATCGGATGCCCGTCACCATTTCATTCAGCCGTACGAGCGGTAGCTGCCGCGATTTCTCTTGTCCGAAATTCGTTCTCAAATCGAAAAGTGAGAGGTTTAAAATTTCACCAGACCGATGTAGAATTTTCGATGCTTTGAAAAGCTTAGGCATTCCTGATACTATTTCCTGGATTATTTTACAAATGGCATTGTGAATCATCGTACGCATCATTTTCGGAATGTATTTTGGAACGACGTAGAACTTATTGAAAATATTTATATTAGAGAAAGCGAATAAATGTTTGTTTAGGATTATAATATAGGGAGATTGTTTAACTTACGTCCGCCATTTGGACTAAGGGCAAATATTTTATATAAGCTTCGTTCGTTCTAATTTTGTATTTGATAATTTAACATAAAATTTGATTTATATATTATATTTATATATACATACGTATATGTTATAATATTTAATATCGTGTGTAAGTGAATATATTTAAAAAATATTATATCATAATATATTTGATATGCATATATATATATGTGCATATGATACATAATATATACTCTAGGTCAACGTTACTAACGGTATCCCGCGGGAAGTCAATAACTGTTTCGTGAAAAATTACGAGAATTAATATTATTTTAATATTTTCATCCGTTTTGTTTTACATATAATTATAATTTCATTTAAATCTTACGTTTAATTGCTTAATTTATGCATTATTAATATTCAATTATAACCAATAAAATAATGATATTCCGTTATAATTTCAGGATTTGTAAAGTGTCCTATAATAAGGCTATAATTTATCGAAAAAAATATTTTCAAATGGTACAAGAAAACATACTTAAAAGTAGATAGTTGAAAAACTCGAAATACAAAAGTAATAAAAACGGATAATTATTCTTAAGAAGAGACCGTAGAACATCTAAAACTTACGGACTAAAGTGTTTACGTTTACATAAATGCATACGTACATATATTCACTACCATTCGTTCATGTTATAAAGAAGTAGTGATAATATCGCGATATTCCACGTTCTATGGCATCGTAAATTCGCGTCGCCGTCATTGTTGGATATGTCGCCGACGTTCGGCTTTGTTTTTCCCTCCTGCCTTTTTATATCTCAGATCTCTCGAAATTTATTATTTATTGTCGCATTCTCGTCGTGGCTCTCGACAAGCCGACAAAAAACCGAGTAATTACTCCCACTTGTTTCACGCAATATGATCGCGTTATTTCTCGAGTATTAGATCTCTGGAGAATAAGAGAACAAGAAAAAGAAAGAAAAACAGAAAGAAAGACATAGAGACAGAGAGAGAGAGTTGATTCGAACGTGCGAAACATTTCTCAGCAACATTGCTATCGCGATCCCAAGTGAATTTTCTCCTTTTAAGAAAGTTCATCGGGCGTTGAAAACATCGCGTAGCTTTTCACGAAATCATTTTTACTAAATCCTACATAAAAAGAGGAATCGTCAGGACGATTACGTTAATTAATTAATTAATTTACAATATTTATTTAATCATTCTTATTTATTTATTTATCTACATTCTTTCTATTTTTTATTTCTTATTTCTTATCGAAGCACACTCAGGTAGTATTTCATTGTCATAATTTCTTCGTCATTCTAATAAAATAAATGGTAATGCGATAAGAAATAAATAAGGGTGGATTTATGAGAAGGAAAAATTCGATTACACTTGAATGAAATGTAACCCTTCGGATTTTAAATCAAAAGGGGAACACTGTTCGAGACGATAAATACAGGAGAACTCGTGTAAAAGTTAATCGACTTTTTCTACAATCGTTGGATTTGGGAAAGTCAAGAGGTATCCTGGTGAGTCGAAGAGAAGCCGAAAAGAAAAGTCGTTGGACGAATCTCGTTCGTTGTTCGAGACTCAAGCCGGGCGCCGGCCTTGGAACGCACCTGCTGTTCTTCTCAACCTTTTCTATTTTTCTCTCCCTCTCTCTTTCTTTCTCTCTCTTTCTCTCAGCGATATGTTGTCCTTGCTCGAACAGTTTCTCTGAACAACCTTCGACTTAAATATTAGCTAAAGAAATGGCGAACGCGTGGCGGCTTGTAAAGACTAAAACGGTCGAAGGGTAGCTTGCCTTCTCCACACGCCCTTTTCTAAGTGAAAGAAAGAGAAAGAGAGAAAGAGAGAGAGAACTTTGGAAGGCCAAAATTGAATAGTTTCCCTTTCGAAGTAGTTATCACTTCGTGGCGGGACTCCACCAGCTGGCGGTCGCATTAAAAACTTTGGCCGGCCATGATTTTCCAATTTCAATGGTCAGGCACGTGCGAGGCCGATTACGTTGATGGCATATCCGAAGTCCCTCCATTCTGCAACCCCCATCCGGCTTTTACGTCTCTTTAAACCGAATCGCTCCGTGACGTCGATTCTTCTCTCTCTCTCTTTCTCTCTTTCTATCTATCTCTCTTTCTCTTTCTCTTTCTCTCTCTCTCTCTCTCTCTCTCTCTCTCTCTCTCTCTGTCTTTCTCTTTTTCCCATAAAAACCACGACAATTCGCTTCATCTCTCATCCCATATAGTAACAAAATTCTATTATACGGTTTAGTGTATAGGTATATGTATGAATGTATGTATATATATATATATATATATATATATATATATATATATGCACATACATATATATTCTGAAACCACGTTACATCACTGTCGAACGTTACGAGAGGTACTTTCAGTCATTCATATTTTAATCGGCCACGGAATTCGTTTTATAAATCGTATTGAAAATACAACACTAGCCGTGCCACTGATAATATTCGAACAATCTCTCATTCTATTTCTTTCTCCCTCTCTCTCACTATTTCCCTCTTTCTCTTTCGCGCTCTCGCTTTAATTTTTATTTTTATATATTTTATATATTTCTCATTTTTTTATTTTTTCAACTTTTTATATATATATTTTTTTTTCCTTTCTTTTTATTTATTTTTTTCATATAAATAAATTTTTTTTTTTTTTTTTTTTTTTTTTTTTAACAAAAAACATTTGGGTTCGTATATCGCAATCGAGATTCCTTCGTTTGAAATCGACTAAACGTGGAGAACGATGAACGATATCACATTTAAAAACGTGAATTACCGAAATACCGAAGAGTCGATTATTTATTTTGCATGTTTTCCGATTAGTTTGAATACAAATTTCTTTCTCTCTCTCTCTCTCTCTCTCTCTCTTTCTCTCTCTCTCTTCTCTCTCTCTCTCTCTCTCTCTCTCTCTCTCTCTCTCTCTCTCTCTCTCTCTCTCTCTCTCTCTCTTTTATTGTTACTGCGGAATTTCGTTTAAACTGAGCGATTATTTCGTGCGGCATCTGCTACCGACCATGTAGTGAAAGAGAGAGTAGGAAAATACATATAAAATGTAGGGACGAAGGGGGAGGTCGGTCGGTTTCAAAGGGGCAAGAGAGAGAAATAGAGAGAGAGAGAGAGAGAGAGAGAGAGAGAGAGAGAGAGAGAGAGAGTAGGGAGAAAAAGGGAGGACCGGTAAACGTGTACGTTTCTCTTCCGCAATAAATTATTACGAAGTGAAGTAGACGCTAGAGAAAAAAAATTAGGGAAAAAAGGGCTCGCATAACAAAGACGGAAGAAATGAAATATTTGTTAGCCTCAATGTAATATAAACTTCGAAATTGCGTCCTAACTTTTGGTACAAGTTCGGACTATCATTTTTTCTCCATCGTATTACATACTTTTAGAATTTCTTTCCAACTATTAAAAATTCGAATAATCGAATAAGCTTGAAATAAAATTCGCTATTTATGACGTATTTTCGAACGAGATCTATCAACGATTAAACGAATCGTTTCTTTGGAACATTTATTAGTTTATTTAAATCTCTTAAATAAGTGAAATTACATTATCCGTTTAGAGAAAGCAAGGAGGAAAATATTACGACGGAATTTAACGAAGAAAAGTTATAATCGTTTTCTGCGGATATTATCTATATATTGCTTAAAAAGAAAAAAGAGAAAGATAATATCACCGTAAAAATGGCGAATAGGCAGAGAAGAGAAAAGAAAAGAAAAGAAAAAAGAAGAAAGAAAAAAGAGAGAAGTAAAAGGAAAGAGAAATTCTTTAAGACTGAGGAGTCCTGGAAACAGTAGCTTAAAGTAATTTCTCGTGGAACATGTTGAAAATGTCCTGTCTCTCTCTCTCTCTCTCTCTCCCTTTTTCTCTCTTTTATCTTCTTTCTCAACAAGTCGAAAGGAGGAAGTGAGTCTCGTTAGTTTTCGGTAAACAGTGACACTTAGATCGTGCCACTAGTTCTGGCACGTTAAGTGGACACTTCGAGAGCGTGAAGTAAAAGTCACGATGGTTAAGTAGAACCGTGATCTTGAAAAGTGAACGAGAGAGAGAGAGAGAGAAAGAGACTTTTCTTTTATGTAACATATAGAACTTTGTGATAGAACTCGTTAAAATAGTAAACTAAAGTAATCACGATGTTGAACATAGTAAAGAACAGATAGATGGTATGTTTAATCTCTCTCTTTCTCTCTCTCTCTCTCTTCCCCTTTCTCTTTCTCTTTCTGTGAAGGCAAATTCTAACACGATTCCCTTCTTCGTATACGATTAGACGTACTAAATTCTTCGCCTAAGCGTTCGCCTTTTTTCGATTGCCCAGTAAATACCATAGTATGCCGAAGCACGTGAGGCAGCTGCCCACGGTCTTCTCTTGGAGTTTCTTGGTCGAGCAGCCTCGAAGAATGCACCGAGCAACGCGGTAGAACGCGAAGAGCTTCTTCGATACGAGTTCCACGGCTCTCAATTACATCTTTCTCTCTCTCTCTCTCTCTCTCTCTCTTTCTCTTTCGCTTTTGCTCTTGCTCTTGCTCTTGCTCTCTTTATCCGTGAGAGACTGATCGTTGCCGAGCATTTAAACCACGTTCCTTGTCCGTGTTCATTGATAAACTTTTTAAGCCATAAATATTTTTAAAACGTTGAAAACGTAATGCGATATAAAAATCGAATCCATAAATTATTATTATTAAAGTTCGATTATACCTATGTTTCGGCAATGAGATCGAACTACGAAGAGTTTAATGTTTCATTGATAGCTCAATGAAAAATCTAGTTTAACTAGTTTATAGATATATAAAGAGAGAGAGAGAGAGAGAGAGTGAGAGAGAGAGAGAAAGAGAAAACTTTGAACGCAACTTACAAACTTTATCTCCAGAAAAACGACTGCATTAACGAGCGAGGTAACTACCCGATCGTACTTCACTTCTATCGTTCTATTCTCCACATGGAGAGTGTTCGGACGAACGACGCCGAAAAAAGAAAGAAAAGAGAAAGAGAAAAAGATGGAAGGAAGAAAGAAGAAATAGAAAAAGAAAAAGAGAAATGGAAAGATAGATCGATAGAAAGATATTACAATTTGAAAAAATCGTTTCTCATAATCGAATCGGATCGATCAGAAAATATTTCTACCCTTGATTTAAAAAATTCTAACGTTCCCATTTGTCTCTCGCCGAACGAACTTTATGAATCTCCTTTTTTCTCTTTGTTACATCTTCCTCTTTTCTCGTTTTTTTTTCTTCTTCTTTAAGTTCATTTCGTCTATTTTTCCTAATTTTTTTCCTTCTTTTTTTTTTATCAAAGACGCAATTACGGTGGAACCCCCAGAGGAACGTCGTCGCAACTCGTAAATGGGAATAGTTACCACCGCATCGGCGAAATTAAATCGGTCGGCGCCGTTTCGAACTGTTTAAGTACAACGCTACACGAATCGCAATTTCGAGCGACAGGCTCGCGGCGGTTGGCACGATAAATGCAACGCCACCGTCGCGTTTCTCTGAGCAGCTTGGTTGGTGCAGTTTCCTACTCTTTCTCTCTCTCTCTCTCTTTCTCTCTCTGTCTATCTATCTCTCTCTCTCTCTCTCTCTCTCTCTCTCTCTATCTTTATCTCTATCTCTATCTCTTTCTACCTCTGTCTCCGTTTCACTCTCACTCTTTCTTCCGCGAACATTTATACGAAGCACGTTGCCGCCCGACTTAAATTCGACTCCTTATTTCTCGTAAAATAAGACTATCTCTTTCTCTCTCTCTTTTCTATTCGAATTTGTTATCTTGTAGCTTTTGTTTTCCTCTCTGACAAAAAGGATAACGCGGCCACGTAATAGTTACGATAGCATCATTCGCTCTAATCCCCATCAACGATATAAGTCTGAAATAATTGACTATCTACCTAACAATAAGACAGAGAAAGAGAGAGTAAGAGAGAGACAGAGAAAGAAATTCATGATTATTCGACGAGAGGCAATTATGAGGAATGTTAAATTCCGAACAAACCTAGTATCGTTCTCGCAATTGAGTATATTTATTCCCGTACGATCGTATTTTATAAGCAAGTAAGTACGTACTTAGTTTCGGTCTTGTTATTTTAATATAATAAGTATTTATTCGCTCGTTATAGATTTGTTAAAGTTTCGAATTTCTCCTTTACGAATTTATTCGGAAAAACGCTATTTGCCTTGTATTCGAGACGTTGTATTCGAGACGAGTAAATAATTAAAATCGGAAGGAAAAATGCACGTTCGTTCTTATTTCAAATACATCAGAGGAGATATTTCTGCTTGGCATTGGTCCCATTCAGCTTGAAGGTCCGAATTGTAGGTAGCTATCTATCTATGTACTCACTCAACACGATTCATCAAATTCAGTCTCTTTCTACGAAAACTAACGAGACGAGATAGATGAAAGCCTTTCGTTCGCTCTCTTTCTCTATTGCGTGGCAACTGGATTCTGGCAACTTCTCGATTGAAATTCATAAATGCCTCTGGAGTGAAAAGGCGAGATCCTGGCATGAGCCAGACGGGAATGGCTCGACTTGGGATAATGCTGAGGAGAGAAGGTTCATGAAGAAAAGGGAGAGTGAAAAAAAGAGATAGATAGATAGATAGACAAGAGAAAGAAAATGTGTGAGAGAGAGAGAGAGAGAGACAGAAAGGGAGAGAAAGGGATGACCGCCAGCAGCATCTCGTAGTAGCTAAATTCACTCGTTTTAATTAGTAAGAAGACGCTAGGAAGAAACGGCCACTTTAATCATCGCTTTCTTTTGCTATTCGATACGAAGGTCAGGAGAAGGTTAAAAGAAGAGTAGCGAAGGCTAATAGCGAATAAGAGACAAAGAGATAGATAGATGGATAGATAGATAGAGAGAGAGAGAGAAAGAGAGTGGGAGAGTGGGAGAAGAGGATAGATAGAGCAAGAAGAGAGAAGGTCCAGAACGATCTTTCGGTGTAACTATCTCGAAAGCTTATCGAAATTCTGTATAAGAGCTCGTTGCTCCTACTCTCGGTACGAGCAAAAGGATAGACGTATGTTCGATATACGAGTCCTTACTACGTGTACGTGGTATCGTATAAAGGAAGATGTACGAGAAAATGTTACTGGTTTGGATCTCCAGAGTACACATCACCTCTTGCGGCTTAAAGAGAGACAGAGAGACAGAGAGACAGAGAGAGAGAGAGAGAGAGAGAGAGAGAGAGAGAGAGAGAAACGGAAATGGTATAGGTAAAGTTGAAGGAACGAGGAGTAGAAAGGGAGAGGTTTCAAGATTTCGGCGCCACTAAAATGCCAAGCGCCGACTTAGCCGCGGAGCCGGAATAGAAGGTCGTTTCGTTATCTTGGTCACGTCTCGTCTGGACCCCTGGGCGCATTTCCTCGGAGGAAAAGAGATACCGAATATTTGTTACCCGAATCTCTTGGCGATCTATAACCGTGAAAGTCTGTATACTCTTACATATACTCACTTACACGCAAACATATAAAGAGAGAAAGAGAAAGAGAGAGAGAAGGGGGAACACAGAATATCCAGAAATGGATATAACGCTTTTGGTTGTAACTGTATATCGTATTGCTCGATTCATTACCACATTCTTTTTAAAGAGACGAGTAAAAGTATAGATAAAATTTTGTAAGTTCATCGAGCCACGAATAAAAATAGCTCAACGAAGGTTCACGTTCATGCTTTAGAGGAATGATATTTTAAAGGAAACATATATTTTTCTCCATACCAATTTATTACACGTAGGAAACAGTGACGCGAAAGAACCGCGTAAACGTAAACGTATAAATGGTTGGGATCATTTTTCCGTAGTACTCTATCAAGAGACAAACAAGCAAAGTATTCATTTCCGCAGAATACCGTCGTTACATCGAGTATCCATATCCATCACCGTTCAATATCATATCTCCTACTTCTATTAAACTTTCTATTCATTTAATAACAACGATTCGTATCGCTGTGATACGATTTTGCGGAATTTCAAGAATAAAACGTGAATTCTTTCTTTCTTTCTTTCTTTCTTTCATTCTTCCTTTATTTGTTTATTTATTTATCCTTTTAAAAAAATTCATGATTTTTTTCTTGACGCTGTGAAAATTTTCATTCTTGCAGAAAATTATGAACGTTTATTGATTATATTACTAGGTTCATGAAAAATTCCATGGATATTAATTAATTAAACGAATTTCATACGATTAATCATGGAAAAGGATAGGTCTTTATTATTTAACGAGTTATACTGATATAGAAAGGCAGAAAGAAAGAGAGATGGGTTCAATATTGTAGAAACGTATATAAGCTTATCGAAATCCCCTTCATGAAACAAACATATCGTCGTTCTTATCGTTTTCAATCGGCGGAAATTCGATACATAAATCTCTAAATTACGGTAATCGAAATTTGCGCTCGTACGCGAGGGCATTTAGCGGGACGTGCCCAAACTAAATTGGATTCCCGTTCGACCGAAAAATCTTATCTGGCCTTTGCTGATCTATACGATTTTTCATAGGGACGCACGAATTACGAGAGGTGCAACGATGCATTAACATTACTCGAGTGTTCGAAAAATTGCTTGGAGAAGAGGAAAATATATGAGAACGAAGGAAAAACAAAGACAGAGAGAGAGAGAGAGAGAGAGAGAAGAGCATCGCAATATTTTTCCACTTTATTTTACGACGTACTTCGAAGACAACGAACGACACGAACACGTTGAACTCAGGAAGAGTGGCTCTTTTCGGGTTATCCTTCCCGAAAGAGAAGAGAAAAGACCAAAGGTGGGGATGTGGGTGAGGACAGGGTGGGGAAGGTGACGGGGGTTAGATAGGAGACCTGGACAAATCTCTCTCGACTCTCAAACGAAGTTTCCTTAGTTCGAGCGATGCTTTGAGTAATTGGAAAAGTGTTTTCAAGAACATATACTCTTTCAGAAGAAAATGGGATGATGGGTGGGTTGGGTGGTTGGAGGATGAGGGTTGGCGGTGAGGGAGGTGGGATAGCGCGTTCGATTCGTTCATTTTTACCTCTCTCTTCCTCTTTACTTTTCCGTCAGATTGAACGATTTATTATCGTTCGTTCAGCCAAACAATAAAATCGTCGACGACGACCTTGTTCGGTTACTTAACTTCCTTTCTCAAATTCGTTATCGCCATTGTAGAATTCTATCTTTCTTAGTCCTTCCACTATTTTTCTCGCTCTTTCTCTTATCGAACTGTTTACTTGCTTGTCGAACTATGCGATTTGTCAGACTAACACGAGCGGGCGCGCACGTGCGCGTATACACACATACACATGCACGAGGGAATAGTCGCGGGACGACTTCGCGTCGAATTATTATTCTCACGAAAAATTGCGTTCCATTTATCGATCTTTTTCTTTTCTTTTTTTTTTCTTTTTTATTTATTTCTTCTTCGAATAAAAGCAAATCACCACGTACCGGTTACATAGCGTACCTTGGAAATATCGAGTCGAAGAGGAAGAAAACGTGCTCGTTCTTTTCTCTCCTATGTGAATGGGAGAAAGAATAAGGAAAAGGAAGAAGATAGAAAGGAGAAGGATAAAAGAGAAGCCATACGGAAAGGTCTATGGACTCCGACGTCTTCCGATCCGAGTAGTTACGTGCCGTCGAGTTGTCACGAACCGTAGCTGATTGAGCAAAGTGCGCTTAATGACCTGCTACGTGATCTAAATCCATCGAAGCGGGGAGAAATGACCGAACTTTGGGGGAAATAGGTATATGCGCAGTACAGGAGTATAGTAATCACGAGGATCTAGAATTCACGAATCGAAAACGAAGATACGAAGAAGAACGAAACGAATATATATATATATATATATATATATATATATATATATATATGTAAATATATCGATAAAACTTTTTAAAAGCAAATAACGTATATAATTATTTAGAACATTTCATTTGGAAATATTATTAAATCGATCGGCGTAATTCATAAAACTATATATATATATATATATATATATATATATATATATATATATATATATAATAGAAGGAATAAGACAATTAATTAATGGAATGAAAATTTGTGATATCGTAATGACGATTCAATTTTCGCTGAAATACGATCGGTATTATCGAAGAAAAAGAAATTATAGAGAATTCTCTCATGGAGGTGTTAATAACGTCGGTACTAATTGTCCATTTCTCGAACTCTCGACGTTCCTCTTCTTACCTAGCGTGCCGCCTCTGAGCAGAACGAACGAGAGAAGGAGAGAGAGAGAGAGAGAGAGAGAGAGAGAGAGAGAGAGAGAATACAAGAATACGAGAACTAGCTTTGGTCCAGAAGGATCGAACTGACCATGAAGAGAGAAAGAGGGAATGAGAGAAAGAGAGAGGTAAAGAGAGAAGAGAGAAGAGAGATCGGAACGATTAAACTCGTTCTCGACACACGCGCATTCCGCGACGCCCGCTGAATCGAGAAGCAGCAGCAGTGGAGGTTGCAGAGACGTCTCCTCCCCTGCTTCGACTCGAGGCGAGCAAGTATCGGTGGATCAGCAGGATGAAAGACAGAGAAAGAGAGAGAGAGAGAGAGAGAGAGAGAGAGATCTTCTCTCTCTTGCACGTAGGATAGCAATTCTCGTGCGATGAGCGACGATTTAACGCGCCGGTGCATCTTAAGCTCCTGCTTCTTCTTCTTCTTCATTTTCGTTTTATTCTCTTTTCCTTTCCTCTTCTACTTCATCCTCATCTCTTTCCTTTTTCCTTTTTCTCGATCTCCTTTCTACAAGACGTTCTCGAACGGGCAAGCGCGTCGAGATCGTTTAGTCGAGAAGATATAACGAGAGGACGCGTCGACGGCCAAAACACGAACGAATGCATTCACTCACGCACGCGCTCACGCACGTAGATAGACACGCACGTGTGCACGCACCAGTCGAGTTTTCGAACTCGTTTCAAAAGAAGAAAAATAAGAGGAAGAAGAAGGAGAAGAAAAAGAGGAGGAAGAGGAGGAAGAAGAAGGCGCGAGGAAAATGAAACGAAAGAGATTGAAGACACCGAATATGTTATAACCGAAGGGTGGAAAGACGAATATTTTTCACTGATGGAATAACTACTTACCACCGAAGACGGCCATAGCAATTTGTGAAAGTAGAGAGAGAGAGAGAGAGAGAGAGAGAGAGAGAGAGAGAGAGAGAGAGAGAGAAGGATAGAAAATGGAAAATATGGAAAAGGAATAGGAGAGAAATAGGGGGAGTAGTACGGGTAGCAAGCGAAACTTATAATGGAATCATCTCTTTCTGGACCGACCTTACCTAAGGAAGCTGTGCATCTGCCGAGAAAGATAGATAGATAGAGAGAGAGAGAGAGAGAGAGAGAGAGAGAGAGAGAGAACACCATAGAAAACTAGTTCTCGGTAATTCCTCCTTTGATCGGAGACCGCAGTGTAACATGCACGTTGCCTCTCAATATATGTATGTATGTGTGTGTGTCTATTTATATATATGTATATATATATATATATATATATATCCATATACACATACTTTAATACGCTAACCATACACAAGAGATATTCTTCAACGTTAACGCGTTGTCGAAGACCAGACCCCCCGAGAATGCGTTCGAGCTTCTTCTTCCAAAGGAAACGTCCACTTTATCCTTGAAGATCGTACAAAGATTTTCTAACGATCTTCTTCTCCTTCTTCTTCTTCTTCTTCTTCTTCTTCTTCTTCTTCTTACTCCTCTTATTCTTATTCCTCCTCCTCTTCACGTTAAAACGAGCTTTATCCATTTTCTTTTTTTTTCTTTCTCTTCTTTATAACGAATGCGATTACGTTGGCGAATGTGGAATAGAAAAATATATCGATTATTGCGCACATATAAGAGAGAGATAAAGAGAGGTAAAAAGAAAGAGAGAGAGAGAGAGAGGGAGAAAAAGAAAGAGATAGAGAAGAAACGTCGATGCAAATTTTATAAGCAAACAAAGAGCAAACGAGGAACTAAACAACGTGTTTACCTCGCTCAACAAAAAGAATCGATAGATCGATAGATCGATAAATAGATCGATCGGACGGTTTTATATATCGCAAGTTGCTCGATGAACGATCACGACGTACCTCAAACTCGTTATTAAGATACTCGGTAAGTATCTAGATAAGACCTGAAATTCTTCTTAACGAGTAGAAAGCTCGACGTTCGTTTTACTGATCAACGTAAGTTCCTCTTAAGATTTAATCACATGGAGAAACTTTTACTTGGATCTATAGATTTATTAACACCGATCAGATCTTATTATCTTCAATAGATTTTCATTAATAATGGTTATCTTAAATCGGATCGATACGATTTTCTTACAATTTTTCTTTTGAACGAAGAAAGAAGGAGAAGAATGAAAAGAGAAAAAACAATAAGGAAAAATTTAACATTTATATACTCGAAATCATACGTAATACAATCATGCTCTCACTGCTGTTTCTGCATTGTAAATATATAATTGAAATCGAGAAAAATAGTTAAGAAAATCGGAAAAATACCTTCGAAAGCGGTCAAAAAACGTTGATAAAAGGAATAATAAAAAAACAGAACAAAAAATAAAAAAAAAAGAAATAATAAAAGAAAATCAGCCGCACCCACTAGAAAAAGTTCTCCACGCCTCCTAATCCGTCGTCGAGTATTCTTTCGCTTTACGCGTTAGCTGTCGACTTTTTAAAACTCTCGTTCTCTCTTTTTTTCCCTCTCAACACACACACACAAACACACACACACACAGAGAAACATATACATATATATACATGAATACACGCGTACACTTATTCACGTATATGGACATAGCAGATGAGGATAAGTTTTATAAGCATGAAACGACATTAGACACGACGCAGGAAAGAATGAATATCCGAAGACTTTGATCGGCACGAAGAGATAGATCGTTGCTCCTAAGGATAGAAGGAAAGGTAGACATGTACAATAGCAAGGTATAGAGAGACGCATAAACGATCGATCGGATACGCACGTCTCAAAGGCGAAAGGCCTAACTCACACATTTACTTATCCGTTCATCTATTCGTCCCTTCGTATATACGTACATACAAGCACCGATGTATGCATGCGTGTACGTATGTGTGTATATGCGTGTGTACATATATATATATACAACTATAGAACTCGGACACGATCCATTAGATGCAAACGACGGCTCGAAAGGAATCGCACTCGAGCGTAAACTCAACACAATCCCGGTTACGAGGTAACTTGGGATTAGTACAATGGTTCTACTCGCGGGGAGGCCTGGATCGAGCATTGAAAATAGAGGAGACACGTCCGAGAAGGGGAAGGAACAGGAGGAGGGAAAGGTAGAGAGAAAAGATGGGACACGGGAGAAAGAAGGTCGCAAAGCAAGACCTGGGCCAAAGGCAGGAGAGCTAAGTAGACTGACGCTGAAGGAAAAAGAGGGATAGATAGATAGATAGATAGAAAGAAAGAAAAAGAGAGTGAGAGAGAGAGAGAGAGAGAGAAGAAAAAAAGGGAAAGGACAGATTCTGGCGGTTCATCCTGCAAAAGAAAGAAGAGGAGAAAGGTGGAACCCTATTGAGCGAGTCCATGGGTTTACGCGAGACCACCATTATTTTCTTCGTGCACCCTGACCCATTATTATCCCGGGCGTGAGGCTGCGGAGTGAGCATCTGCCTTTCCTCTTCCATTTTCTCCCTCTCTATATTTCTCTCTTCTTCCTCTTCTTCTTCTTCTTCTTCTTTCTCCTCTTTTCTTTTTTTCTCTCACTTTTCATCTCTCATCTCTCTCTTTCTCTCTCTTTTTTTTCTTGAGTGTCACACGTTGGAAATTTAGCATTATCCATCGATCCATCCATCCATCCATCCTACGAACACCCATGCATATGTATAGTATCTATACCTATGTGTATACCTATACATGTGCCATATCGTACGGCACATGTATATATAGATATATGTATACATGTGCCATATCGTTTCTGTAACTCGTCCAAGTAATTTCGATGCGAAAGCATTTTTGTGTTTCGTTCGGTTCCGAACGTACTAAAGCAAAGTGTCATAAGCACCCTCCTTCTCCCTCCCCTATGTCATTCTCACCATCCAGACACCTCGTTCGATACGTATGAAAATCAAACGAAAAAAGTGGTCACCCTGTTTGAATGCATCATATGGCATACCGCATCGTTATACATGTATGCAATATTTTCTTTTTTTTTTGTTGCCTATACTCTCTCTACTAGTACTAGATCACCCTTTACTATCATTTCTCTATATCTTTCTCACTTCCTATCTCTCTCTCTCTCTCTCTCTTCCTCTCTGTCTCTGGCAGATTTATTATCTCGCACTAGCGATATGTCGCTCGGAATACGAAGATGATAAGAAGGATTATGATATTCGGGAAATATAGCTCAAACGTCAAAATATCGTACGACATTAAAATTTACGTATTCTTGTAATTTATTTTAGTGCGCCCGTAAATACAGGATATATCGAAAAAAGCCAGGATATTTCTTTCATCAAGTAGATACGATTTTATTCGTCCGTTTTAATAGGACGAACACATCCTGGAGGAGATATCGAAAAAATGAATTAATCTCTTGCTAGGAAAAAAATAAATCTGTAAATACGTCTGCACGATTCCATAACGAGATTAAATTTATTATTTTTCGCATAAATACATACATTTTCAACTCCTATCTTCTTTCTCGTAACAATTATGTATATTTACATATAATACATATATATACATATATACATATAATGTCTAGTACGAGTAGAATCACACTCGATATGACACTTTTTCCCATATCTCTCTCTTCACACACTCGATCACACCGAAATCCATAATATCGTCTCGTTCGAAGAGAAGACCCCGTGAATAAGGAGAAGTCATTCCCCCGAAGAGTCTCTTCCCTTGAAGAGAATCAGTGAAAAAGATCGAACGTATATCTCTGCCTATGCAAATGGCTGGAGAGAGAGAGAGAGAGAGAGAGAGAGAGAGAGAGAGAGAGAGAGAGAGAGAGAAGACCGAACTATAAGAGTATATATGCATCAATGTATATAAGAGAAAGAGAGAGAAAAGAACGAACCATAAGAGTGTATATGCATATACGTATACAAGAGAGAGACAGAGAGAAAAAGAGAGAAAAGATACACGCATACACACATATACTCACATATACAGACAGAAACATGTTGTACGTCGGAGACAGTACCCGAAGCCGGTCTTTGCCCGTTCATCCGCGCGAAATATCGACGATGCCAAGCGGTAGAGGACGACCAGAAAGAGAGAGAAGGAAACAGAGAGATAGAGATAGAGATAGAGATAGAGAGAGAGAGAGAGAGAGAGAGAGAGAGAGGATAAGGGGGAAGCAGGGAACGAAAAAAGGAAATGTCACTTCCTCGAGGACCGAACAGGGCCCTCGTTCACGCTCGATCGCCGATTGTGAACGCGGACGCGGTCAGCCAGAGAGGGTTGCCCCTCCCGAGAAAGAGGGAAAGAGGGAACGTAGAGTGTAGGAACGTTCGACGGATAGAACGCGTTTATTGCTGACCCGCGATTCGCAATCTCGTAACACGCGAAACGAAGTTTCGACGATATCCCTTCGTCTTTTCCTTTCCTTCACTTTCTTTCTATCACTCTTTTTCTTTCTATCATTCCCTCTCTTTCTCTTTCTCTCTTTTCTCCATTTCTCTCTTTCCTCCTCTCACTGAATGTGAGTGGAAAGCAGTTTTTCGAAAGGACCAATCGCGTCCGGCAAGGAATAATTTTCTTGATTTTCGTCCCACGTTTCAAGAAGAGGGATAAAAAGAAAAAAATACAGAGAGAGAGAGAGAGAGAGAGATCTCCCTTCGACGTTCAGACGCAAAGCGTATTCTTTCGGGGAAAATTAAAGTTTCCGTTTGGAAAAGGTCGAGGGTCAGCATTGTGGTAGATTTCGTAGCGCAACGTTGAATATTTCAAGTTACACCCTAGCTCTCTATCTCTCTCTTTCTCTCTCTCTCTCTTTCTTCGAAGAAGTGGAATAGAAAATTAGCGAAGAAAACGAGAACATTCGCATAAACAAAAGGGTGAAATCGGGACGCGAAGTTGGCTTTTTCCGAGGCGAGAATGTACAAGTATTTTTCACCAAAAAAAAAAGAAGAAGAAAAAGAGAAAGAAAAAGGGGGTTAGAAAGAAAGATGAAGAGGTCGGAGGTCGACACGTTTTGGCGAAACCTCTTCCATCCTTGAGTTTCTCCGCTTTTTTTCCTCACAAATTAGACTTTCTTTCTCTATCTTTCTCTCTTTCTCTCTCTCTCTCTCTCTCTCTCTCTCTTGCGTTTTCGCTCAACCCCTACCAACATTTTTCATTGTAACCAATTTTATTTACGGCGAACGATTTTCTACCTTGTCCTACCTCCGTTCCCCGTTCCTTTTCATCCTCCTTTATCTAAACGAGTACCGCCGTCGCCACTCTTCACGCAATTATCGCGAGCTATTAATTATTGCGGCATTCAGCATGTAGTGGTTTACGAGAGACCGATATAAAAGCCCATTATGTTTAACGGCTGTATGGAACACGAAGTTTAGAGAAATAACGTTAAAAGAGAGATGTATGTTTCTTATGGATTATTAATTTTTTTCTTTCTCTTTGGAAAAAGCAAAACCGAGTGATTTGAATGTTTTCGAAAATGTTAACATTTCTTTCCCGTTTTTTCTTTCTTTCTTTTTCCTTATTAATAGATTTCTTTCTCTGCCACCACCCCAAAGAAAAAGAATCATTTTATTTCGCAACATTTTAACGCGCTATAAATACTTACTTACTTAAGTATTTACTTATATAAGTATTTACTTACTTATTTACTTATATAAGTGACCAGTATAGCACTAACCCTTCTTTTTACCATTGCATTAAGAATAAGTAATAAAAGTATGTCACGTAGAATAAGTAAGAAAATATATGTAGGTATGTAAGTACGTATACAAGAAGTCGGAAACCACGAATGATTTAAAGCATTTCTTTTCTTTACGACAAGAGTTTCTTATGTATTTCTCTAACTCACGCTTTAGCTACGATATACGTAACTAGGTAAGTATCCTACTATATAAGTAAGTACATACTTATGTCTAAGTACAGTGCATTCGTTCGTTCGAATAGCGAGACTTTTACGTGTTCTCTTTTACGTGTGTTTATCGATTTTAAGATACTCAGACGTTACGTAAATCAAACTTGTAACAGTAATAATTGATTCGCTACTTGGCTTCATTCCTTCCTCATAGAAAGTCGTTTTACAATGAGATAGCAAAGATATGCGAAACTTTGCAGTCGATAACGTTGATTTAATTGAAATCGAGAGGAATGAGAAAGACAGAAAGAGAGAAAAAGAGAGATGGCTATGGCTCGATCTCGTATTACACGCCGTAGGATATTGCAAATTGAAACGCTTAGTAGAACAATATTTGAATTTCTCTTGTGAAACAAGAGAAGCGACTCTAACTGATTATTAATTAAAACCAGCAGCGAAGTCTCTTTCTGCTCTTTCACGCCAGTCGTTTCATTTAAAATTCATGTTAACGACATTAGTTTTCTTTTCTCAATCCCCGACGGCCATCCTCGGTAGGATCTCATTTCTCTTTCCACGTTTATTCTCTCTCTCTCTCTCTCTCTGTCTGTCTGTCTGTCTATCTGTCTCTCTCTCTTTTTCTTCTCCCAGGCCTCTTGTAACTTTGACAAAAGTTGGAGAAGTAAAAGCGCGATGAATAGAAAGATACGAACAACTTACTCTTTCTCTATTTCCTGGGTTCACTTTTCGCAAATACGACAACGATGACGACGACAACGTATATTTTCGAAAAGGTATTCGAACCGAGTCAAAGAAATGGTTACGATCGTGAGATATCTATGGTGAAAACCCTTTTACGAAAATTTCCGACTGTACACCCTTGACTATTTCAATTAAAAGTAACAGCGATGAAATCTTCAACGTTGAAGATCGTGGTGTTAAGGTTGAATTTGGTGGGGAACTGGTTGGTGCTGCTGCTTTGTAACGGAGAAGGAGGAAATTACCGTAGATCGTAGACGATGTGACAAAGAGAGAGAGAGAGAGAGAGAGAGAGAGAGAGAAGAAGGGGAGAATCACTGGAATGACGAGTTTTAATTAAAAGAGAGACGGATTTGATCGATCGCTGAAACTCGTATCGCAGGACAACCTGTAATCTTAAATTAAAAATAAAAAAAAAGGAAGAAGAAGAAAAGGAAACAGACAGACAGACAGACAGAAAGAGAGAGAGAGAGAGAGAGAGAGAGAGAGAATAAAAAAAAAGAAAAAGGAAAGACAGGTGTCGAAAGGGACAGCGGCGAAAAACACAAGAGAAGTATTCGATACGTCATTATAAAGTATTCGTTTGGGCAAAGACAAGCACGTGGCCCACCAAGTGGAACGAATGGAATGGAAATTATACAGTAGATTTAATAAAGCCAACATCAAGAAAGAAGGAGAGAGAAAGAGAGAGACAGAGAGAGGGAAAGGGAAAAGGAAAGAGGGAGAGAACCGTGCGTAATTTTGTTCGTGGGCTTAGTGCCTCTAATGACAGACCCGTCTACTATTATATATTTTCTCGTAACGTTCGACGTCGTAGAGAGAATAAGGTATCGCTAGAATTAGAATTTTTTTCCTTTCCATTTATATCTCCGTCCTTCCCTTCTACGTTCGTTCCGTTCGTTCGTACGTTCGTGCGTACGTTTCGCTTCGTTCGGTCGAATTTCAAAAAAAAAAAAAAAAATAAATAAAAAAATACAAAGAAAAAAGAAAAAGGAAGAAACAAAAAAGAAAGAAATCGCTTCTTTTTTTCTCTCTCGACGAGCCTGATCGTTCTCGACGAATCTATCTATTCCTAGAAAAAAAAAATTTCCATTCGCATAAATGCGTTCCGAACGTTTCATTTTCAACGATTAATAACGATTGTTGATTGCTCTCCTCTATCTTCGTTATTCGTCTTCTTCCTTCTTCTTTTCTATTTTCTGCTTCTTCTTCTTCTTCTTTTTCCTGTCGTTCATCCGTCGTAATTTCTTCGCAAATTCGTTTTACATTTGTCGATCATTTTTATCCTCTCAACCTCGCACTTTCTTCCCTCTCTCTACCGTCTCTTTTAGATTTTTCATACAAAGAGAAGAAAAGATTCCGTGAATGTAATAATTTAACAAAAGACGTAAGAGATATGACAATATACGGGAACGAGACCCATGGGCACTATACAATATATAACAAATTCGCGGGACCGTTCTTTTATGGCCCTTTTCTACTCTCCATTAAATTCTAATCGACGCACGGTTATCTCTATAGTACTCCGCAAAAGTTGGCCGATCTCTCTCTCTCTCTCTCTCTCTCTCTCTTTCCCTTTCCCACGTTCGAATATATTTTCCTTTTCTATCCCCCTCTCGACAATATACCTACTCGGTTTCTTGTTAGTCATCCATTGTTAAATTTCGAAACGAGCGCGTTATGATACACCAAAAAGAGATCTCCTTGGACCGATTCCGTGCAGTTCCTTTTGGTTAAAAGAAGAAGAGGAAGGAGAGAGAGAAATACAGAGAGAAAGAGAGAGAGAGAGAGAGAGAGAGAAAGAGAGAGAGAAAAGACCAAAGAATGAAAGAAAAGAGGCAGTTCGTGTATCTCTCTCTCTCTCTTTCTCTCTTTCTCTCTTTCTCTCTCTTTCTCGTTCATCTATCCAACATACAGATCCTTCTCACGCTTGCGTTAGTTTCAATGGAAATAGAGAGAATTCCACTTTCCCGTTTGCTCTTTTCAAAGGTGCCGAGGGTAAGCTCGACATTTTGGTGACAGGTAAAAAGCCAGAAAGAGAGAGAGAGAGAGAGAGAGAGAGGAAAAGAGGAAGAAAGAGAAAAGGCTAAGAAGGAAGCTGCCCACGCGGAAGGAGAGAACGTCGACGGACCAAATCCCGACATTCCTTTTCAGTGGAACAAGAGAAAGAGATAGAAAGATAGATAGATAGATAGATAGAAAGAGAAAGAGGGAAAGATAGAAAGAGAGAGAGAAAGAGAGAGAGAGAGAAATAGATAGACAGACAGACAGACAGATAGATAGACAGAAAGCAAAAGACTTTTCTCTCGTTGAAATCGAAGAGGAAAGGGAAATAAGAGGGAAACGAAATCGATCGAGGGAGAATCGCCTTCTTGTTCGTGGTTTTATATATCTATATATATATACATATATATACCTAATATACTTATATTCTATATATATATATAATAAAGATAAGTATATATATATATAGCTAATATACCTATATACTTATATATATATATATATACTATGATCTTAACCTTAACAGATTAAGATCCTGAGAAAATTTCGTCAGAAGTAGATATCGCCTTAAGGATTCGAGATATCGTTCTGGTTTCTCCTCGGTCCGGTCGGTCATTTATGCCCATCGGTTAGCCAACCCTCTTTTGCTTGGTCACTTATACATGACGCCTTCTCGTCCATCGGGCGACAGATCATGATGGATGATGAATTGTACCGCGATTATCGATACCGCCGAGCTGCTCTCATGAATTATGCACGAGCTGCGTGTGCAAAGGGGGAAGGTAGAATGGGTGGGAGGAAGGTTTCAAGAGGGAATGGGGGAATAGAGGAAGGGAGGAGAAGGTGTGGGATTGAGAAGGAGTTGCCAGGACTGCCGTTGGTACAGATGAGGAAGAGGGGAACAGCCTGAGAGGAAAAGAGTCGCTTCGTGTGACTCTCGTTACGCGTACTCACTTACAAAGAGTGAACTCGTTGTCTCTCTCTTTCTTTCTTTCTCTCTTTCTTTCTTTCTCTCTGTCTCTACCTGTCTCTCTCTGTTTGTCTCTCGTTCTCTTTCGATATACCTCCGCGTTGTCGGGATCGAGACTCCCATTAAGTCGAAAGACGGCTTTCCTCTAACACGATGAAATATTCTCGCAAGGGGAAACTAAGGGTGTATATTCATCCAAATCGACCCCTTTTTGTAAGTGTATCCACGTGCCACGTCGGAGGTACAAAAGTTAATTTCAAGTAAAGTAGAAATTTCATGCATTATTCTTTTTTCGTTTTTCCTTTCTTCTTTTCTTTTTTCTTCTTTTCTTTCTTTGTTTTTTTTGTCTTTTTTTTTTTTTTTGATATCAATGTCACAGGCAATCGAGAACTTCGAAAATTTTTCATTTAACGTATATCATAGTATTATGATATATAATATCATGCAGATGAGTATGCTGAAAAATGTTTACCAATATTTTTGTTTCGTAAAAAAGAAAAGATCAAGAGATAAATCATGTGCTATATCCGTTAAGAGCGTTTTCCAAAAAATGTATACCGAAATAAGATCGCGTTGATTTTATCGATTTATTTAAAAAAAAAAAAAAAAAAAAAAAAGAGAGAGAAAAAAAAAAAGAAAAAGAAAGAAGAGCAACGAATAAAGAACGCCGTAGGGAAAACGTCGCCTACCATCTATCTTCCCTTTCAGGAGCAATATCGCGCGTCGAAGGTCTTGAAACGATTCGTTCGATGCCGCGGGCAACGCGAAGAAACTCCTTTGCCACGTTACGAGAGCTACACAAAGGAGAAACGAATTGATTATAGAGGGCCACGGGACTTCGGACAAAGTGCAAAATCATGCAGGTGCCGGAAAACTTGCGGGTGCACGAATTTCGAGTGCTAGAACGTGTGCCAATGCTCACATACGTAGCTTACGTACGTACGTACGTATAGTAAGCGTGTATATATATATATATATATATATATATATATATATATATATATACGATCACACATACTGACATACGCACGTCCGCAAGCACGTATGAGTCGCACGCACACAATGACACATACAATTACTCGTGCACAAAGAGGACTATACCCGGTGTGGGCCAGTCGTTCGTAGGCTACCGGTTACTCGAAAATTTCTAGCCCTATTGAGAGGGTATTCAGCGTACACGACACGACGTCCCTCATTGTTACGTTCGGTTACAGTACGCGCCGTAACAAATTTGTCGCCGGTGCGGTGCATAATCGAGCTCGTTCCTCTCTTTCACACGAGCCTTCTACTTTCTCTCTCTCTCTCTCTCTCTCTCTCTCTCTCTCTCTCTCTCTCTCTCTCTCTCTCTCTCTCTCTCTCTCTCTCTCTTTGACTCCCTCTTCCCGCATTTCCCATAGAGAGAAAGATAGAAAGGGAGAATGTCGTGTCTGTCCGGGGAAAAACCGATGGTAGGGGAAAAGGAACAATCTCGTATTCGGAACAAACATTTCGAAAAGGACGAGACGCCAAAACCAAAGTACCATACGCATAATCTCTGTTCTCTAGGAACAGTCATGGATCCCATTTACTGTGGCATGGCTGCCGCCATACTCCGCTCTTCTCGTCGTTAGATCGGCCATACGCTTAAGTCCGGTCACGTTCCCATTTCTGCTTGATAAATTGATTGCATTTTCGAATTCTCCTCGGCGAAGTCGCGCCCGTTAACGTTGCTCGCTTAGCCCAATTTCCAAAGACGGTTTATACTTTTATATAGATCTTCGATCTTTCTTTCTTTCTTTCTTTCTTTCTTTCTTTCTCTCTCTCTCTCTCTCTCTCTCTCTCTCTTTCTTTTTTTTCTTTTTTCTTCTTCCTCTTCTTCTATTTCATTTGATTCGTTCCTTTTAACGTAAAAAATCGTTTCCCGATCTCAGTCGTTCTTTTTCTTTCATCGACTTTTTAAAATTCTTACGACGTCGAAGAAATGAGATGATCGCAATAACACGGCTATGACCTAACTCCTTTTAATACACACACACACACACACACACACACACACACATATGAATTACTATTTTCCATTTGTTCAGTTAACGCGAGACAATACTATTTCAAAGATATTTTATCATCGAGAAAAATCCGTATACCTATATATTTCCATCGATCGCTTTGATACTTTTCATCAAATATTAAATATTTCGTTAAATATTAAATCAACTATGCAGCAGAAACGAATACGTGTAATACTTGCTTGAATCACTCTCAAGGGGTAGCTAAAATATAATTCTAACGTGGCTCTTTGGTGGTAGCAATTTAGCTCGGCGTTATACAAATTCATAAAACTTCTGGTAGCCGTTTAAACTTTGTTCGTTTATTTTGGAAAATGTATGTAAAGCATAAAAGGAAACGTATTAATATATATTTGCAATGTAAAGTACATATGTATATATCTAATGTATAAAATTAAATAGTTTATAATTTATAGGGTAAGGTTGGTCTCAGAAAACTACATACACACATATGTAAATGTAATTTTGATTATGGACGTACGTATTGAGACGTACGAGAGAAAACAGATATACATACATTCGTAACATATATAAGTGAATAAACAGCGTGGAGATATTCAACGAATAAAATGTTATGCCGCGAACGTGAACGATCGGATAAACGAGATTGGCGTGATTTCTTTTTTTCCTTTCTTCTTCTTTATTTGTTTATTTTATTTTTTGTTTTTTTTTCTCTTCCTTTCTTTTCTTTTTTTTTTTTTTCTTTTCTCCCTGACGGAAACAGCAAGGACGTAAACGAAAGTTCGAGCAGCTGGTATCGAGTCCGATAATTTAATGGACGAAAAGGTACGGTCGAAAAGTATCGTTTAACGGGCTTCAAGGCTAATTGTAAGCGTCATCCTGACGAGGATAGAATCCCGCGTCACACCCATCGGCGCCTATCGATTTTATTCGCGGGTGACCGGTAAATGCAACGAAATACAAGAGCCCATTGGATGAGTCATATCCGATTCTTTGCATTAGCCTGACACGGGGGCTTTTGCCGTACGAGGGGAAAGTGCAGTGAAATGTTGAGTAAGAGAGGGGGAACTTCATAGGGGAGAGAAATATACAGCCGTTTGGTATAAGGACATTCAACGAAAAAAGCTAATCAATGTAGCCATACTTTACGAGCTTGACAACGTATCTCGATATTGCATTAACCGACCGCATTAAACGTATCACATCTTTGCCACAAAGCAAACACAATTGAAACGTTTAAAAAAAAGATATCAAACGTATTATATCAATTTTGGGTATATAAGCAAGAGTTAATTTTTTTTTATCATCGGTAATTTAAACTAACATATCCACGAGAAATCGATAGCTCGTTTAATCGCGTGTGTAGGAATAAGAGACAAAGAACGTATGGAGAAAAAAAAAGGAAGATCGGACGTTTTTTGCATAAAAATAAAAGAGGACAAAGGAGCGAGTAAACAAAAGAAAAAAAGGGCGAAAACAGAAAGAAAACGGAAAAAAAGGAAAAAGATCGCATTAATTCGTACGGTCGATTTAATCGGAAATTCTGCGGTAAACTAATTCGATAGATATACAAATATATTTCTACACGTACGTACGTACGTACGTATGTATGTATGTATATTTGCATGCATGTATGGTATGCATATAGATATATGTATGTATGTATCTCGACTGCATGCGGTTGCTATATAAATCTACGTCGACGAGAAAGAGAGACAGAGAGAGAGAGAGAGAGAGAGAGAGAGCACCATCGTGCGCGCGCGCGCTTTCGCGCGTAATCCGCAAACGCACGGATTTTGATCGGACGATACATTAGAGGAAGATGCGAGGGCGCGAGCCATTTACCTACCTACCTACCTACCTACCTACATACATAACTAGCAGGCTAGCTAGCTAGCTAGCTACCTACCTACCTACCTACCTACCTACTATGGTGCAAAGCGGAACGTTAACCGTAGAATTGCAAATTACAAGAACAACGATTGTGGATTTAAGCTAACCAGAGCTATTCCGATATTCACCCCACGGAATCGAGATTTATGGTCGAGATCGTAGATCGTCCTAGTCGCGTTCACGTAGATTTAGTGGCTTGTGAGGGGAAGGGTAAGAGCGAAGAAGAAGTAGAGTGGCAGCGATCGCGAGAAAAGATTGATCCTCACCCTACTTCATCTCAAAACTCTATCTCTTTCTCTCTCTCTCTCTCTCTCTCTCTCTCTCTCTCTCTCTCTCTCTGTCTCTGTCTCTCTATCTCTGTCTCTCGTTCTTGTGTTGATACGTTCTCGCGAAAATGAAATTCTTTCGTGGAGTTTTGCGGGGAGAATTTCGGCGCCTTTCTCGTAGGAAGAAAAATATTTAATCTTATAGCTCAACGAAGAGTATATTCTCTTTTTCTTTTATATTGCCCTCTCTCTCTCTCTCTCTCTCTCTCTCTCTCTTTCTCTCTCTCTCTCTCTCTCTCTCTCTCTCTTTGTTTATAGATATTTGTTTATACGCAATATACCTATGAGTATGCGTAAAGATACCCGAGATTGATCTTCTTTCGGCGTTCATCAAAAATTTTTCTAGCTTGTCAGTAAAGAACGAGAGAGAGAGAGAGAGAGAGAGAGAGAGAGAGATATAGTAGTATTAGTAATAATAGTAGTAATAGTAGTAGTAGTAGTGGTAGTAGTAGTCTCTTTAAGATCAAAGGCGACCTTAGAAGTAATAAAAAGGAAGAGTAGTTGCGATAAGATAGGAAGGAGATATTGGTTGTATGGCGATCTACGAGCGCGTATTGAAAGTGAAATAAGCCCTTAAGGCTTCGAGGATGATCTTAGCAATGTATTTAAGCATAGTATCCTTGTATGTATGTATGTATGTATGTATATATGCATATGTAGTTAACATTGGAAGATGTTAGACTAGGAATATATGTACCTACTTACGTCAATGAGGAAGTGGAAGAGGAGAAACGAAAGACCTTCTAGAGCGGCGAACTGAAGTAGAGACGCTTTTCAGATTGACCAAACAGCCGCGAGATAAGTCAGCTCTAACGACTTTACCAAGAAGAAACCGAGTGTTTTCTCTCTTTCTCTCTCTCTCTCTCTCTCTTTTTTCTCTTTCTCTCTCTCTCTCAGCAAGTTAGACGAAGGGAGATATCGAAGAAGAGAAAGAGAAAAAAAAGAAGAAAAAAAGAGCCTGTCTGTGTGCCACTCGACAACATACGTGTTATGGGAGGCTAAAAAAGTCATAAAAATTCTTCTTTTTAAATGTTACACGGATGCAGGTGCCTCTTTGCTTTTCTTTCTCTCCGTCTCTCTCTTTGTCTGTCTCTCTCTCCCTCTCTCTTTCTGTCTCTCTTCTTCGTAGCAACATAATGTTACCGTTGATAAGATAAATCGTAAAGTTTCAACGATCTAGGAAGCACGAGAGACCACGTGATTTTAAACCACGGAGAACGGTCTCTATCGTCTCTTAAAACGAGCGTCGTTACGCCGCCACCGCCACCGTCGCGCCTTGACAAATCTTGCGTCGTATTTCCTTGATAGAGAACAGGTGTCGCGAACGTTCATTTGTCTACGAACACTTTCCGACAATGTTACGGATTATCGTAATCAACGATTCGGATGGAAAATTCAAACTTTAGATATTTACGTATACGTTCATATACATACATATATATATATATATATATATATATATATATATATATATGAAAATAAATAAAATTAAGAATAGATTACGGATATTCGTGATATATAAAAAAAAGGGAGAAAGAAAAGAAAAGAAAAGAAAAGAAAAAATATTTGAATTCTTATCATCGAACGATAATTAATCTCATTTAACAGAAATTATCTGATAATTAACGCAAAGCGTTAATTCGTCGAAACAATTAGGAAGAATTTATGAGGTCTTCTAATAAACGTTAAAGCTCTACGGGGAGCATGAATTAAATCGAGCGTCACGCGAGATAATCGACGATAAATTACCGTGAGCGTGAAATCATACCTATGTATATTTTCAGGGTCATGCGTCGCCGATAATTTCTCGAAAGATACTTGAAACGATAAGTCTCTGTCTCATATATTATTGTTGTTGTTACTATTATTATTATTATAGATATACTTAAAATTTTTCTTACGTTTCCGTTTCTAATTATATAGAGGGCAAAAAGATAATGATTACGAGATAGAAAAGTTTATACGAGTAAAAAAATTTGATAAACGAGGAGTACCAACGTTCTTCTCTTTTCATTGATCTCTCTCTCTCTCTCTCTCTTTCTCTCTCTCTCTCTCTCTCTCTCTCTCTATCTCTGTCTCTCTTTCTCTCCCTCCGTCTCTCTCTTTCACACAAGCTCAGAACGCGCCTGGTTCAAATGATAGCGCGATAATGCTATAAACGTGCAGACAGGGTGCCGTTAAACGTAATCTCGGCGTCCGATACGTCGTCGGGTCGTAACGAAGACAGAAGAGCCCCACGGTGCTCTCGATCGTTCGATTCGTTTGAAAGCATCCGAAAAGTCGATAAACGTGGGATACACGAACACCAAGCGAGTCGACGTTGTAAGCATCGTCACTAACGTAAAGCTCACCTCTCACAGTACTTTCAACCCCATCACATACATATATACATACATACACGTGAACGATAACGCGAATTGATCGCATTTTTGCACGTAAGATATAAATATATATATAGAGAGAAATAGAGAGGGAGAGAGAGAGAGAGAGAGAGAGTAAGAGAGATAAAGAGAGAAGGAAAAGAATGTATCGATAAAAGGTAGTTGTCGTGAGATGACAGAAAAAATTTCACGAATCATCGAAGATCGATCGGATCTATTTTAAGATCAAAGAAGAAGAAGAAGAAGAAGAAGGAGAAGAAATGAGATCCAGATTTTAGATTTTTGTTTTATCTATAAATGTTTTCGTAAATGACTGTGTATAAATGATTCAAGCTCTCCCAGAGCGTTGATACGAACTAAGAGAGACAGACATGAAAGTTATGCATTATTTATGACGTAAGGCCTCATCTTTCTCTCTTTCTCTCTCTCTCACTCACTCTATATATTTTTCTCGCTTACTCTCTTTCTTTGGTTCACACGAAACACGGTCTTTCTCGTAACAGTAAAACAAGGGAACGCGGTATAAAAGCTAAGCGTCGGAGCTTGCTGTTGCCAGATGCTGCGAGCGTAAACTCATATACCTACATCTATTCTCGTTAACAAAAACGCGAGTTGCCTATGGTCTGATAGTGGTGTTGGTGATGGTGATGGTGATGGTGGTGTTGACGACGACGATGGTGGTACAGTACATTGCTGTTGGAAAAAAGCATTAAGCATGAAACACACCATGTCAGCAACACTCACTTTATACTCTCGATGTAAAACGATCTGTTTGAAAATATTTTCCAATTGGGAAGACGTTCCAATGGTTCTTCTTTTTTTTCTTTCTCCCTTTTTCTTTCTCTTTTTTTTTTATTTTGAATAAAAAGATGACAGGGAAAGAGAGAGAAAGAGAGAGAGAGAGAGAGAGAGAGAGGTAAAAAGAGAAAGAACATCGGATAGATATGAGTTTTATTTTTACAACCACTAGGCGAGGTGATTGAACCGTCAGAAGCGACTTCGCGAAATTCGCTCGGGGATCGTAAAATATTGTAAAAGGGAGGAAGAGAGGGAGGAAGGATGGGAGGAAGGTGGAGAACGCGTCGCCGGCTTATTTGAGATTCTTTTCGCCGGGAGTCTTCGCCTGAGTTACACTTTATGTACGCGAAGCGTTTCCGAGAAAATCTTTACGGAGAAACCGCATTCGATAGAGAAGAGAGAACGAGGGTGTCGAGAAAGAAGAGGAGGAAGAGGAAAAGAAGGAGAAGGAGAAAGGAGAGGTGGAGAAAAAAGGGGAGGAGAAGGAGGAGGAGGAGAAGGAGAAGGATAAGGGTGTTCGTCCTTCCGACCGTCACCAAACTTTCACCACCGGCTGCATAAGAATGTAAACGGAAGTCTTATAAAAGGTTTGCCAAGATAAAATTCTCTTATTCCTTCCCATTTTTCGTTGCGCGACAAAATTTCCGTATATTTTGAATTAACAACTTTATTTGCACGATCGAAAAGGGTACGAGCGAAAAGTGCCACGAAGTTTGATCGTCTTTCGTAATAAACGCGTAAAACTTTTTTTACGGATCGTGTTATCGAAAGGAAAAAAAAGAGTGGGAGAGAACGTATAAGAGTGGGAGGGAGGAAGAGGGAGGTAGAGAAAAAGAGAGAGAGAGAGAGAGAGAGACGATGAAAGAAAAATGGTCGAGCGCATGAACCCCAAACTCTCCTTCTATCTGAGGAAGGCTAAATGGAAACTTCTTTTTTTTAGCTCCAACCGGGTGGGTAGAGGCACTCGATAGATAAATAAACCGAGAAAGAGGAAAGGCCTTTGATAGTAGTCTATGGTCTCGATGTTTGAAAATGAGCGCGAAAGGACTTCCATCTTCACTCGTGCGTCTTTGAACAATCTATTCAGAAACATTACGCACGAAGGGTGAAGAGTGAGAGTAGAAGAAAGAAGAAGAAGAAGCAGAAGCAGAAAAAGAGAGAGAAAGAGAGAGAGAGAAAGAGAGAGAAAGAAAGAAAAAAGGGGGAGGAGAGGGGAGGGAAGCAAAGGTGCTTCTGCACTTCGGCTGAAAGCCAAGTGGATGCTTGTGTAGACTTTATTTTTACTAACACGCTTGGTTGCACCGAAAGAGGACACGAGAGCTACGGATGCTGAGCATGGAAGATAAAAAAGAAAAAAAAGAAAAGGAAAAAGGAGCGAGAAAAAGAGAGAGGACGAAAGTGAGAGAGAAAG